>NW_026775455.1:300000-529000 GCF_963259705.1 Myotis daubentonii
ACCAATTCTGGGCTCTGTAAACATGAACACTTAATAACTGAAAGCACAGTCCCGTGAAAACGCCACCCGAAGTACCCGGTCTTGTAAACATTACCAGTATTTTCATCATTTCACAGCTTTCCACTGGAAACCTCCGTGATTGAATTCGTCAGTAAATGTAGTAAGAATCTATTTACGTGTACTTGAGGTGTTTATTAAACGTTCTTAATCATTTCTGGGAACTCTCTTTGTGTATTTTAACAGTTTTACCACAATTAGACAGATTTCTTAGAAGTATTTCCTGGAACCGTCACCATTTTAAATGATACACACACAAAAAAGCCGAAGCCAATCCTCCTAAATTGTAAACATAAACGCTATTCTCCTCATTCCAAGGCTTTAGACACCAATTCTGATCTCTGTAAACATGAACTCGTAATAATTGTAAGCACAGTCCCTTGAAAACGCCACCAGAAGTACCCGTACTTGTAAACATTACCAGTATTTTCGTCATTTCACAGCTTTCCACTCGAAACCTCCGTGATTGAATTCGACAGTAAATGTAGTAAGAATCTATTTACGTGTACTTGAAATGTTTCTTACACGTTCTTAATCACTTCTGGGTACTTTCATTGTGTATTTTAACAGTTTTACCACAATTGGACAGTTTGCTTAGAAGTATTTACTGGAACCGTCACCATTTTAACTGATTCACACAAAAAACACGCCAAAGCCAATCCTCCTAAATTGTAAACATATACACTATTCTCCTCATTCCAAGGCTTTAGACACCAATTCTGAGCTCTGTAAACATGAACTCGTAAAAATTGAAAGTACAGTCCCGTGAAAACCTCACCCGAAGTACCCGGACTTGTAAACATTACCAGTATTTTCGTCATTTCACAGCTTTCCACTGGAAACCTCCGTGATTGAATTCGACAGTAAATGTAGTAAGAATCTATTTACGTGTACTTGAAGTGTTTATTAAACGTTCTTAATCATTTCTGGGAAATATCATTGTGTATTTTAACAGTTTTACCACAATTAGACAGTTTGCTTAGAAGTATTTACTGGAACCGTCACCATTTTGAATGATACACACACAAAAAAGCCGAAGCCAATCCTCCTAAATTGTAAACATAAACGCTATTCTCCTCATTCCAAGGCTTTAGACACCAATTCTGAGCTCTGTAAACATGAACTCGTAATAATTGTAAGCACAGTCCCGTGAAAACGCCACCAGAAGTATCCGTACTTGTAAACATTACCAGTATTTTCGTCATTTCACAGCTTTCCACTCGAAACCTCCGTGATTGAATTCGACAGTAAAGGTAGTAAGAATCTATTTATGTGTACTTGAAATGTTTCTTACACGTGCTTAATCACTTCTGGGTACTTTCATTGTGTATTTTAACAGTTTTACCACAATTGGACAGTTTGCTTAGAAGTATTTACTGGAACCGACACCATTTTAACTGATTCACACAAAAAACAGCCAAAGCCAATCCTCCTAAATTGTAAACATATACACTATTCTCCTCATTCCAAGGCTTTAGACACCAATTCTGAGCTCTGTAAACATGAACTCGTAATAATTGAAAGTACAGTCCCGTGAAAACGCCACCCGAAGTACCCGGACTTGTAAACATTACCAGTATTTTCGTCATTTCACAGCTTTCCACTGGAAACCTCCGTGATTGAATTCGACAGTAAATGTAGTAAGAATCTATTTACGTATACTTGAGGTGTTTATTAAACGGTCTTAATAATTTCTGGGAAATATCATTGTGTATTTTAACAGTTTTACCACAATTAGACAGTTGCTTAGAAGTATTTACTGGAACCGTCACCATTTTGAATGATACACACAAAAAAAGCCGAAGCCAATCCTCCTAAATTGTAAACATAAACACTATTCTCCTCATTCCAAGGCTTTAGACACCAATTCTGAGCTCTGTAAACATGAACTCGTAATAATTGTAAGCACAGTCCCGTGAAAACGCCACCAGAAGTACCCGTACTTGTACACATGACCAGTATTTTCGTCATTTCACAGCTTTCCACTTGAAACATCGGTGATGGAATTCGACAGTAAATGTAGTAAGAATCTATTTATGTGTACTTGAGATGTTTATTACACGTTTTTAATCATTTCTCGGAAGTCTCATTGTGTACTTTAATAGTTTTACCTCAATTAGACAGTTTGCTTAGAACTGTTCACTGGAACTGCCACCATTTTAACTGATTCACACAAAAAACACGCCAAAGCCAATCCTCCTAAATTGTAAACATAAACACTATTCTCCTCATTCCAAGGCTTTAGACACCAATTCTGAGCTCTGTAAATATGAACTCGTAATAATTGTAAGCACAGTCCCGTGAAAACGCCACCAGAAGTACCCGTACTTGTAAACATTACCAGTATTTTCGTCATTTCACAGCTTTCCACTTGAAACCTCGGTGATGGAATTCGACAGTAAATGTAGTAAGAATCTATTTATGTGTACTTGAGATGTTTATTACACGTTTTTAATCATTTCTGGGAAGTCTCATTGTGTATTTTAATAGTTTTACCTCAATTAGACAGTTTGCTTAGAACTGTTCACTGGAACCGCCACCATTTTAACTGATTCACAGAAAAAAAACGCCAAAGCCAATCCTCCTAAATTCTAAACATAAAAACTATTCTCGTTATTCCAAGGCTTTAGACAGGAATTCTGACCTCTGTAAACATAAACATTTAATATTTGAAAGCACTGTCCCGTGAAAACGCCACCCAAAGTACCCGGACTTGTAAACATTACCAGTATTTTCGTCATTTCACACTTTCCACTGGAAACCTCCGTGATTGAATTCGACAGTAAATGTAGTAAGAATCTATTTACGTGTACTTGAGGTGTTTATTAAACGTTCTTAATCATTTCTGGGAAGTCTCATTGTGTATTTTAACAGTTTTAACACAATTAGACAGTTTGCTTAGAAGTGTTTACTGGAACTGCCACCATTTTAACTGATTCACACAAAAAAAACGCCAAAGCCAATCCTCCTAAATTCTAAACATAAAAATTATTCTCGTTATTCCAAGGCTTTAGACACCAATTCTGAGCTCTGTAAACATGAACTCGTAATAATTGTAAGCACAGTCCCGTGAAAATGCCACCGGAAGTACCCGTACTTCTAAACATTACCAGTATTTTCGACATTTCACAGCTTTCCACTGGAAACCTCCGTGATTGAATTCGTCAGTAAATGTAGTAAGAATCTATTTACGTGTACTTGAGGTGTTTATTAAACGTTCTTAATCATTTCTGGGAACTCTCATTGTGTATTTTAACAGTTTTACCACAATTAGACAGTTTGCTTAGAAGTATTTACTGGAACCGCCACCATTTTAACTGATTCACACAAAAATAGCCGAAGCCAATCATCCTAAATTGTAAACATAAACACTATGCTCCTCATTCCAAGGCTTTAGACACCAATTCTGAGCTCTGTAAACATGAACTCGTAATAATTGTAAGCACAGTCCCGTGAAAACGCCACCAGAAGTACCCGTACTTGTAAGCATTACCAGTATTTTCGTCATTTCACAGCTTTCCACTGGAAAACTCCGTGATTGAATTCGACAGTAAATGTAGTAAGAATCTATTTACGTGTACTTGAGATGTTTATTACACGTTTTTAATCATTTCTGGGAACTCTCATTGTGTATTTTAATAGTTTTACCACAATTAGACAGTTTGCTTAGAACTGTTTACTGGAACCGCCACCATTTTAACTGATTCACACAAAAAAAACGCCAAAGCCAAATCTCCTTAATTCTAAACATAAAAACTATTCTCGTTATTCCAAGGCTTGAGACACCAATTCTGGGCTCTGTAAACATGAACTCTTAATAACTGAAAGCACAGTCCCGTGAAAACGCCACCTGAATTACCGGGTCTTGTAAACATTACCAGTATTTTCATCATTTCACAGCTTTCCACTGGAAACCTCCGTGATTGAATTCGTCAGTAAATGTAGTAAGAATCTATTTACGTGTACTTGAGGTGTTTATTAAACGTTCTTAATCATTTCTGGGAACTCTCTTTGTGTATTTTAACAGTTTTACCACAATTAGACAGATTTCTTAGAAGTATTTCCTGGAACCGTCACCATTTTAAATGATACACACACAAAAAAGCCGAAGCCAATCCTCCTAAATTGTAAACATAAACGCTATTCTCGTCATTCCAAGGCTTTAGACACCAATTCTGATCTCTGTAAACATGAACTCGTAATAATTGTAAGCACAGTCCCGTGAAAACGCCACCAGAAGTACCCGTACTTGTAAACATTACCAGTATTTTCATCATTTCACTGCTTTCCACTCGAAACTTCCGTGATTGATTTCGACAGTAAATGTAGTAAGAATCTATTTACGTGTACTTGAAATGTTTATTACACGTTCTTAATCACTTCTGGGAACTTTCATTGTGTATTTTAACAGTTTTACCACAATTAGACAGTTTGCTTAGAAGTATTTACTGGAACCGACACCATTTTAACTGATTCACACAAAAAACACGCCAAAGCCAATCCTCCTAAATTGTAAACATATACACTATTCTCCTCATTCCAAGGCTTTAGACACCAATTCTGAGCTCTGTAAACATGAACTCGTAATAATTGAAAGTACAGTCCCGTGAAAACGCCACCCGAAGTACCCGGACTTGTAAACATTACCAGTATTTTCGTCATTTCACAGCTTTCCACTGGAAACCTCCGTGATTGAATTCGACAGTAAATGTAGTAAGAATCTATTTACGTGTACTTGAGGTGTTTATTAAACGTTCTTAATCATTTCTGGGAAATATCATTGTGTATTTTAACAGTTTTACCACAATTAGACAGTTTGCTTAGAAGTGTTTACTGGAACCGTCACCATTTTGAATGATACACACACAAAAAAGCCTAAGCCAATCCTCCTAAATTGTAAACATAAACGCTATTCTCCTCATTCCAAGGCTTTAGACACCAATTCTGATCTCTGTAAACATGAACTCGTAATAATTGTAAGCACAGTCCCTTGAAAACGCCACCAGAAGTACCCGTACTTGTAAACATTACCAGTATTTTCGTCATTTCACAGCTTTCCACTCGAAACCTCCGTGATTGAATTCGACAGTAAATGTAGTAAGAATCTATTTACGTGTACTTGAAATGTTTCTTACACGTTCTTAATCACTTCTGGGTACTTTCATTGTGTATTTTAACAGTTTTACCACAATTGGACAGTTTGCTTAGAAGTATTTACTGGAACCGTCACCATTTTAACTGATTCACACAAAAAACACGCCAAAGCCAATCCTCCTAAATTGTAAACATATACACTATTCTCCTCATTCCAAGGCTTTAGACACCAATTCTGAGCTCTGTAAACATGAACTCGTAATAATTGAAAGTACAGTCCCGTGAAAACCTCACCCGAAGTACCCGGACTTGTAAACATTACCAGTATTTTCGTCATTTCACAGCTTTCCACTGGAAACCTCCGTGATTGAATTCGACAGTAAATGTAGTAAGAATCTATTTACGTGTACTTGAAGTGTTTATTAAACGTTCTTAATCATTTCTGGGAAATATCATTGTGTATTTTAACAGTTTTACCACAATTAGACAGTTTGCTTAGAAGTATTTACTGGAACCGTCACCATTTTGAATGATACACACACAAAAAAGCCGAAGCCAATCCTCCTAAATTGTAAACATAAACGCTATTCTCCTCATTCCAAGGCTTTAGACACCAATTCTGATCTCTGTAAACATGAACTCGTAATAATTGTAAGCACAGTCCCGTGAAAACGCCACCAGAAGTATCCGTACTTGTAAACATTACCAGTATTTTCGTCATTTCACAGCTTTCCACTCGAAACCTCCGTGATTGAATTCGACAGTAAAGGTAGTAAGAATCTATTTATGTGTACTTGAAATGTTTCTTACACGTGCTTAATCACTTCTGGGTACTTTCATTGTGTATTTTAACAGTTTTACCACAATTGGACAGTTTGCTTAGAAGTATTTACTGGAACCGACACCATTTTAACTGATTCACACAAAAAACACGCCAAAGCCAATCCTCCTAAATTGTAAACATATACACTATTCTCCTCATTCCAAGGCTTTAGACACCAATTCTGAGCTCTGTAAACATGAACTCGTAATAATTGAAAGTACAGTCCCGTGAAAACGCCACCCGAAGTACCCGGACTTGTAAACATTACCAGTATTTTCGTCATTTCACAGCTTTCCACTGGAAACCTCCGTGATTGAATTCGACAGTAAATGTAGTAAGAATCTATTTACATATACTTGAGGTGTTTATTAAACGGTCTTAATCATTTCTGGGAAATATCATTGTGTATTTTAACAGTTTTACCACAATTAGACAGTTGCTTAGAAGTATTTACTGGAACCGTCACCATTTTGAATGATACACACAAAAAAAGCCGAAGCCAATCCTCCTAAATTGTAAACATAAACACTATTCTCCTCATTCCAAGGCTTTAGACACCAATTCTGAGCTCTGTAAACATGAACTCGTAATAATTTTAAGCACAGTCCCGTGAAAACGCCACCGGAAGTACCCGTACTTGTAAACATTACCAGTATTTGCGTCATTTCACAGCTTTCCACTGGAAACCTCCGTGATTGAATTCGTCAGTAAATGTAGTAAGAATCTATTTACGTGTACTTGAGGTGTTTATTAAACGTTCTTAATCATTTCTAGGAACTCTCATTGTGTATTTTAACAGTTTTACCACAATTAGACAGATTTCTTAGAAGTATTTCCTGGAACCGTCACCAATTTAAATGATACACACACAAAAAAGCCGAAGCCAATCCTCCTAAATTGTAAACATAAACGCTATTCTCCTCACTCCAAGGCTTTAGACACCAATTCTGATCTCTGTAAACATGAACTCGTAATAATTGTAAGCACAGTCCCGTGAAAACGCCACCAGAAGTGCCCGTACTTGTAAACATTACCAGTATTTTCGTCATTTCACAGCTTTCCACTCGAAACCTCCGTGATTGAATTCGACAGTAAATGTGGTAAGAATCTATTTACGTGTACTTGAAATGTTTATTACACGTTCTTAATCACTTCTGGGAACTTTCATTGTGTATTTTAACAGTTTTACCACAATTAGACAGTTTGCTTAGAAGTATTTACTGGAACCGCCACCATTTTAACTGATTCACAGAAAAAAAACGCCAAAGCCAATCCTCCTAAATTCTAAACATAAAAACTATTCTCGTTATTCCAAGGCTTTAGACAGGAATTCTGACCTCTGTAAACATAAACATTTAATATTTGAAAGCACTGTCCCGTGAAAACGCCACCCAAAGTACCCGGACTTGTAAACATTACCAGTATTTTCGTCATTTCACACTTTCCACTGGAAACCTCCGTGATTGAATTCGACAGTAAATGTAGTAAGAATCTATTTACGTGTACTTGAGGTGTTTATTCAACGTTCTTAATCATTTCTGGGAACTATCATTGTGTATTTCAACAGTTTTACCACAATTAGACAGTTTGCTTAGAAGTATTTCCTGGAACAGTCACCATTTTGAATGATACACACAAAAAAAGCCGAAGCCAATCCTCCTAAATTGTAAACATAAACACTATTCTCCTCATTCCAAGGCTTTAGACACCAATTCTGAGCTCTGTAAACATGAACTCGTAATAATTGTAAGCACAGTCCCGTGAAAACGCCTCCAGAAGTACCCGTACTTGTAAACATTACCGGTATTTTCATCATTTCACAGCTTTCCACTGGAAACCTCCGTGATTGAATTCGTCAGTAAATGTAGTAAGAATCTATTTACGTGTACTTGAGGTGTTTATTAAACGTTCTTAATCATTTCTGGGAACTCTCTTTGTGTATTTTAACAGTTTTACCACAATTAGACAGATTTCTTAGAAGTATTTCCTGGAACCGTCACCATTTTAAATGATACACACACAAAAAAGCCGAAGCCAATCCTCCTAAATTGTAAACATAAACGCTATTCTCCTCATTCCAAGGCTTTAGACACCAATTCTGATCTCTGTAAACATGAACTCGTAATAATTGTAAGCACAGTCCCTTGAAAACGCCACCCGAAGTACCCGGACTTGTAAACATTACCAGTATTTTCGTCATTTCACAGCTTTCCACTGGAAACCTCCGTGATTGAATTCGACAGTAAAGGTAGTAAGAATCTATTTATGTGTACTTGAAATGTTTCTTACACGTGCTTAATCACTTCTGGGTACTTTCATTGTGTATTTTAACAGTTTTACCACAATTGGACAGTTTGCTTAGAAGTATTTACTGGAACCGACACCATTTTAACTGATTCACACAAAAAACACGCCAAAGCCAATCCTCCTAAATTGTAAACATATACACTATTCTCCTCATTCCAAGGCTTTAGACACCAATTCTGAGCTCTGTAAACATGAACTCGTAATAATTGAAAGTACAGTCCCGTGAAAACGCCACCTGAAGTACCCGGACTTGTAAACATTACCAGTATTTTCGTCATTTCACAGCTTTCCACTGGAAACCTCCGTGATTGAATTCGACAGTAAATGTAGTAAGAATCTATTTACGTGTACTTGAGGTGTTTATTAAACGGTCTTAATCATTTCTGGGAAATATCATTGTGTATTTTAACAGTTTTACCACAATTAGACAGTTGCTTAGAAGTATTTACTGGAACCGTCACCATTTTGAATGATACACACAAAAAAAGCCGAAGCCAATCCTCCTAAATTGTAAACATAAACACTATTCTCCTCATTCCAAGGCTTTAGACACCAATTCTGAGCTCTGTAAACATGAACTCGTAATAATTTTAAGCACAGTCCCGTGAAAACGCCACCGGAAGTACCCGTACTTGTAAACATTACCAGTATTTGCGTCATTTCACAGCTTTCCACTGGAAACCTCCGTGATTGAATTCGTCAGTAAATGCAGTAAGAATCTATTTACGTGTACTTGAGGTGTTTATTAAACGTTCTTAATCATTTCTAGGAACTCTCATTGTGTATTTTAACAGTTTTACCACAATTAGACAGATTTCTTAGAAGTATTTCCTGGAACCGTCACCAATTTAAATGATACACACACAAAAAAGCCGAAGCCAATCCTCCTAAATTGTAAACATAAACGCTATTCTCCTCACTCCAAGGCTTTAGACACCAATTCTGATCTCTGTAAACATGAACTCGTAATAATTGTAAGCACAGTCCCGTGAAAACGCCACCAGAAGTGCCCGTACTTGTAAACATTACCAGTATTTTCGTCATTTCACAGCTTTCCACTCGAAACCTCCGTGATTGAATTCGACAGTAAATGTGGTAAGAATCTATTTACGTGTACTTGAAATGTTTATTACACGTTCTTAATCACTTCTGGGAACTTTCATTGTGTATTTTAACAGTTTTACCACAATTAGACAGTTTGCTTAGAAGTATTTACTGGAACCGCCACCATTTTAACTGATTCACAGAAAAAAAACGCCAAAGCCAATCCTCCTAAATTCTAAACATAAAAACTATTCTCGTTATTCCAAGGCTTTAGACAGGAATTCTGACCTCTGTAAACATAAACATTTAATATTTGAAAGCACTGTCCCGTGAAAACGCCACCCAAAGTACCCGGACTTGTAAACATTACCAGTATTTTCGTCATTTCACACTTTCCACTGGAAACCTCCGTGATTGAATTCGACAGTAAATGTAGTAAGAATCTATTTACGTGTACTTGAGGTGTTTATTCAACGTTCTTAATCATTTCTGGGAACTATCATTGTGTATTTCAACAGTTTTACCACAATTAGACAGTTTGCTTAGAAGTATTTCCTGGAACAGTCACCATTTTGAATGATACACACAAAAAAAGCCGAAGCCAATCCTCCTAAATTGTAAACATAAACACTATTCTCCTCATTCCAAGGCTTTAGACACCAATTCTGAGCTCTGTAAACATGAACTCGTAATAATTGTAAGCACAGTCCCGTGAAAACGCCTCCAGAAGTACCCGTACTTGTAAACATTACCAGTATTTTCGTCATTTCACAGCTTTCCACTTGAAACCTCGGTGATTGAATTCGACAGTAAATGTAGTAAGAATCTATTTACGTGTACTTGAGATGTTTATTACACGTTTTTAATCATTTCTGGGAACTCTCATTGTGTATTTTAATAGTTTTACCACAATTAGACAGTTTGCTTAGAACTGTTTACTGGAACCGCCACCATTTTAACTGATTCACACAAAAAAAACGCCAAAGCCAAATCTCCTAAATTCTAAACATAAAAACTATTCTCGTTATTCCAAGGCTTTAGACACCAATTCTGGGCTCTGTAAACATGAACTCTTAATAACTGAAAGCACAGTCCCATGAAAACGCCACCCGAAGTACCCTGACTTGTAAACATTACCAGTATTTTCGACATTTCACAGCTTTCCTCTGGAAACCTCCGTGATTGAATTCATCAGTAAATGTAGTAAGAATCTATTTACGTGTACTTGAGGTGTTTATTAAACGGTCTTAATCATTTCTGGGAACTCTCATTGTGTATTTTAACAGTTTTACCACAATTAGACAGATTTCTTAGAAGTATTTCCTGGAACCATCACCATTTTAAATGATACACACACAAAAAAGCCGAAGCCAATCCTCCTAAATTGTAAACATAAACGCTATTCTCCTCATTCCAAGGCTTTAGACACCAATTCTGATCTCTGTAAACATGAACTCGTAATAATTGTAAGCACAGTCCCGTGAAAACGCCACCAGAAGTACCCGTACTTGTAAACATTACCAGTATTTTCGTCATTTCACAGCTTTCCACTGGAAACCTCCGTGATTGAATTCGACAGTAAATGTAGTAAGAATCTATTTACGTTACTTGAAATGTTTATTACACGTTCTTAATCATTTCTGGGAACTCTCATTGTGTATTTTAACAGTTTTAACACAATTAGACAGTTTGCTTAGAAGTGTTTACTGGAACTGCCACCTTTTTAACTGATTCACACAAAAAACACGCCAAAGCCAATCCTCCTAAATTGTAAACATATAAACTATTCTCGTGATTCCAAGGCTTTAGACACCAATTCTGAGCTCTGTAAACATGAACTCTTAATAATTGAAAGCACAGTCCCGTGAAAACGACACCCGAAGTACCCGGACTTGTAAACATTACCAGTATTTTCGTCATTTCACAGCTTTCCACTGGAAACCTCCGTGATTGAATTCGACAGTAAATGTAGTAAGAATCTATTTACGTGTACTTGAGATGTTTATTACACGTTTTTAATCATTTCTGGGAACTCTCATTGTGTATTTTAATAGTTTTACCAAAATTAGACAGTTTGCTTAGAACTGTTTACTGGAACCGCCACCATTTTAACTGATTCACACAAAAAAAACGCCAAAGCCAAATCTCCTTAATTCTAAACATAAAAACTATTCTCGTTATTCCAAGGCTTGAGACACCAATTCTGGGCTCTGTAAACATGAACACTTAATAACTGAAAGCACAGTCCCGTGAAAACGCCACCCGAAGTACCCGGTCTTGTAAACATTACCAGTATTTTCGTCATTTCACACTTTCCACTGGAAACCTCCGTGATTGAATTCGACAGTAAATGTAGTAAGAATCTATTTACGTGTACTTGAGGTGTTTATTCAATGTTCTTAATCATTTCTGGGAACTATCATTGTGTATTTCAACAGTTTTACCACAATTAGACAGTTTGCTTAGAAGTATTTCCTGGAACAGTCACCATTTTGAATGATACACACAAAAAAAGCCGAAGCCAATCCTCCTAAATTGTAAACATAAACACTATTCTCCTCATTCCAAGGCTTTAGACACCAATTCTGAGCTCTGTAAACATGAACTCGTAATAATTGTAAGCACAGTCCCGTGAAAACGCCTCCAGAAGTACCCGTACTTGTAAACATTACCAGTATTTTCGTCATTTCACAGCTTTCCACTTGAATCCTCGGTGATTGAATTCGACAGTAAATGTAGTAAGAATCTATTTACGTGTACTTGAGATGTTTATTACACGTTTTTAATCATTTCTGGGAACTCTCATTGTGTATTTTAATAGTTTTACCACAATTAGACAGTTTGCTTAGAACTGTTTACTGGAACCGCCACCATTTTAACTGATTCACACAAAAAAAACGCCAAAGCCAAATCTCCTAAATTCTAAACATAAAAACTATTCTCGTTATTCCAAGGCTTTAGACACCAATTCTGGGCTCTGTAAACATGAACTCTTAATAACTGAAAGCACAGTCCCATGAAAACGCCACCCGAAGTACCCTGACTTGTAAACATTACCAGTATTTTCGACATTTCACAGCTTTCCTCTGGAAACCTCCGTGATTGAATTCATCAGTAAATGTAGTAAGAATCTATTTACGTGTACTTGAGGTGTTTATTAAACGTTCTTAATCATTTCTGGGAACTCTCATTGTGTATTTTAACAGTTTTACCACAATTAGACAGATTTCTTAGAAGTATTTCCTGGAACCATCACCATTTTAAATGATACACACACAAAAAAGCCGAAGCCAATCCTCCTAAATTGTAAACATAAACGCTATTCTCCTCATTCCAAGGCTTTAGACACCAATTCTGATCTCTGTAAACATGAACTCGTAATAATTGTAAGCACAGTCCCGTGAAAACGCCACCAGAAGTACCCGTACTTGTAAACATTACCAGTATCTTCGTCATTTCACAGCTTTCCACTGGAAACCTCCGTGATTGAATTCGACAGTAAATGTAGTAAGAATCTATTTACGTTACTTGAAATGTTTATTACACGTTCTTAATCATTTCTGGGAACTCTCATTGTGTATTTTAACAGTTTTAACACAATTAGACAGTTTGCTTAGAAGTGTTTACTGGAACTGCCACCATTTTAACTGATTCACACAAAAAACACGCCAAAGCCAATCCTCCTAAATTGTAAACATATAAACTATTCTCGTGATTCCAAGGCTTTAGACACCAATTCTGAGCTCTGTAAACATGAACTCTTAATAATTGAAAGCACAGTCCCGTGAAAACGACACCCGAAGTACCCGGACTTGTAAACATTACCAGTATTTTCGTCATTTCACAGCTTTCCACTGGAAACCTCCGTGATTGAATTCGACAGTAAATGTAGTAAGAATCTATTTACGTGTACTTGAGATGTTTATTACACGTTTTTAATCATTTCTGGGAACTCTCATTGTGTATTTTAATAGTTTTACCAAAATTAGACAGTTTGCTTAGAACTGTTTACTGGAACCGCCACCATTTTTACTGATTCACACAAAAAAAACGCCAAAGCCAAATCTCCTTAATTCTAAACATAAAAACTATTCTCGTTATTCCAAGGCTTGAGACACCAATTCTGGGCTCTGTAAACATGAACACTTAATAACTGAAAGCACAGTCCCGTGAAAACGCCACCCGAAGTACCCGGTCTTGTAAACATTACCAGTATTTTCATCATTTCACAGCTTTCCACTGGAAACCTCCGTGATTGAATTCGTCAGTAAATGTAGTAAGAATCTATTTACGTGTACTTGAGGTGTTTATTAAACGGTCTTAATCATTTCTGGGAACTCCTTTGTGTATTTTAACAGTTTTACCACAATTAGACAGATTTCTTAGAAGTATTTCCTGGAACCGTCACCATTTTAAATGATACACACAAAAAAAGCCGAAGCCAATCCTCCTAAATTGTAAACATAAACACTATTCTCCTCATTCCAAGGCTTTAGACACCAATTCTGAGCTCTGTAAACATGAACTCGTAATAATTTTAAGCACAGTCCCGTGAAAACGCCACCGGAAGTACCCGTACTTGTAAACATTACCAGTATTTGCGTCATTTCACAGCTTTCCACTGGAAACCTCCGTGATTGAATTCGACAGTAAAGGTAGTAAGAATCTATTTATGTGTACTTGAAATGTTTCTTACACGTGCTTAATCACTTCTGGGTACTTTCATTGTGTATTTTAACAGTTTTACCACAATTGGACAGTTTGCTTAGAAGTATTTACTGGAACCGCCACCATTTTAACTGATTCACACAAAAAAAACGCCAAAGCCAATCCTCCTAAATTCTAAACATAAAAACTATTCTCGTTATTCCAAGGCTTTAGACAGGAATTCTGACCTCTGTAAACATAAACATTTAATATTTGAAAGCACTGTCCCGTGAAAACGCCACCCAAAGTACCCGGACTTGTAAACATTACCAGTATTTTCGTCATTTCACACTTTCCACTGGAAACCTCCGTGATTGAATTCGACAGTAAATGTAGTAAGAATCTATTTACGTGTACTTGAGGTGTTTATTCAACGTTCTTAATCATTTCTGGGAACTATCATTGTGTATTTCAACAGTTTTACCACAATTAGACAGTTTGCTTAGAAGTATTTCCTGGAACAGTCACCATTTTGAATGAAACACACAAAAAAAGCAGAAGCCAATCCTCCTAAATTGTAAACATAAACACTATTCTCCTCATTCCAAGGCTTTAGACACCAATTCTGAGCTCTGTAAACATGAACTCGTAATAATTGTAAGCACAGTCCCGTGAAAACGCCTCCAGAAGTACCCGTACTTGTAAACATTACCAGTATTTTCGTCATTTCACAGCTTTCCACTTGAAACCTCGGTGATTGAATTCGACAGTAAATGTAGTAAGAATCTATTTACGTGTACTTGAGATGTTTATTACACGTTTTTAATCATTTCTGGGAACTCTCATTGTGTATTTTAATAGTTTTACCACAATTAGACAGTTTGCTTAGAACTGTTTACTGGAACCGCCACCATTTTAACTGATTCACACAAAAAAAACGCCAAAGCCAAATCTCCTAAATTCTAAACATAAAAACTATTCTCGTTATTCCAAGGCTTTAGACACCAATTCTGGGCTCTGTAAACATGAACTCTTAATAACTGAAAGCACAGTCCCATGAAAACGCCACCCGAAGTACCCTGACTTGTAAACATTACCAGTATTTTCGACATTTCACAGCTTTCCTCTGGAAACCTCCGTGATTGAATTCATCAGTAAATGTAGTAAGAATCTATTTACGTGTACTTGAGGTGTTTATTAAACGTTCTTAATCATTTCTGGGAACTCTCTTTGTGTATTTTAACAGTTTTACCACAATTAGACAGATTTCTTAGAAGTATTTCCTGGAACCGTCACCATTTTAAATGATACACACACAAAAAAGCCGAAGCCAATCCTCCTAAATTGTAAACATAAACGCTATTCTCCTCATTCCAAGGCTTTAGACACCAATTCTGATCTCTGTAAACATGAACTCGTAATAATTGTAAGCACAGTCCCGTGAAAACGCCACCAGAAGTACCCGTACTTGTAAACATTACCAGTATTTTCGTCATTTCACAGCTTTCCACTGGAAACCTCCGTGATTGAATTCGACAGTAAATGTAGTAAGAATCTATTTACGTTACTTGAAATGTTTATTACACGTTCTTAATCATTTCTGGGAACTCTCATTGTGTATTTTAACAGTTTTAACACAATTAGACAGTTTGCTTAGAAGTGTTTACTGGAACTGCCACCATTTTAACTGATTCACACAAAAAACACGCCAAAGCCAAATCTCCTAAATTCTAAACATAAAAACTATTCTCGTTATTCCAAGGCTTTAGACACCAATTCTGGGCTCTGTATCCATGAACTCTTAATAACTGAAAGCACAGTCCCATGAAAACGCCACCCGAAGTACCCTGAATTGTAAACATTACCAGTATTTTCGACATTTCACAGCTTTCCTCTGGAAACCTCCGTGATTGAATTCATCAGTAAATGTAGTAAGAATCTATTTACGTGTACTTGAGGTGTTTATTAAACGTTCTTAATCATTTCTGGGAACTCTCATTGTGTATTTTAACAGTTTTACCACAATTAGACAGATTTCTTAGAAGTATTTCCTGGAACCATCACCATTTTAAATGATACACACACAAAAAAGCCGAAGCCAATCCTCCTAAATTGTAAACATAAACGCTATTCTCCTCATTCCAAGGCTTTAGACACCAATTCTGATCTCTGTAAACATGAACTCGTAATAATTGTAAGCACAGTCCCGTGAAAACGCCACCAGAAGTACCCGTACTTGTAAACATTACCAGTATTTTCGTCATTTCACAGCTTTCCACTGGAAACCTCCGTGATTGAATTCGACAGTAAATGTAGTAAGAATCTATTTACGTTACTTGAAATGTTTATTACACGTTCTTAATCATTTCTGGGAACTCTCATTGTGTATTTTAACAGTTTTAACACAATTAGACAGTTTGCTTAGAAGTGTTTACTGGAACTGCCACCATTTTAACTGATTCACACAAAAAACACGCCAAAGCCAATCCTCCTAAATTGTAAACATATAAACTATTCTCGTGATTCCAAGGCTTTAGACACCAATTCTGAGCTCTGTAAACATGAACTCTTAATAATTGAAAGCACAGTCCCGTGAAAACGACACCCGAAGTACCCGGACTTGTAAACATTACCAGTATTTTCGTCATTTCACAGCTTTCCACTGGAAACCTCCGTGATTGAATTCGACAGTAAATGTAGTAAGAATCTATTTACGTGTACTTGAGATGTTTATTACACGTTTTTAATCATTTCTGGGAACTCTCATTGTGTATTTTAATAGTTTTACCAAAATTAGACAGTTTGCTTAGAACTGTTTACTGGAACCGCCACCATTTTAACTGATTCACACAAAAAAAACGCCAAAGCCAAATCTCCTTAATTCTAAACATAAAAACTATTCTCGTTATTCTAAGGCTTGAGACACCAATTCTGGGCTCTGTAAACATGAACACTTAATAACTGAAAGCACAGTCCCGTGAAAACGCCACCCGAAGTACCCGGTCTTGTAAACATTACCAGTATTTTCATCATTTCACAGCTTTCCACTGGAAACCTCCGTGATTGAATTCGACAGTAAATGTGGTAAGAATCTATTTACGTGTACTTGAAATGTTTATTACATGTTCTTAATCACTTCTGGGAACTTTCATTGTGTATTTTAACAGTTTTACCACAATTAGACAGTTTGCTTAGAAGTATTTACTGGAACCGCCACCATTTTAACTGATTCACACAAAAAAAACGCCAAAGCCAATCCTCCTAAATTCTAAACATAAAAACTATTCTCGTTATTCCAAGGCTTTAGACAGGAATTCTGACCTCTGTAAACATAAACATTTAATATTTGAAAGCACTGTCCCGTGAAAACGCCACCCAAAGTACCCGGACTTGTAAACATTACCAGTATTTTCGTCATTTCACACTTTCCACTGGAAACCTCCGTGATTGAATTCGACAGTAAATGTAGTAAGAATCTATTTACATGTACTTGAGGTGTTTATTCAACGTTCTTAATCATTTCTGGGAACTATCATTGTGTATTTCAACAGTTTTACCACAATTAGACAGTTTGCTTAGAAGTATTTCCTGGAACAGTCACCATTTTGAATGATACACACAAAAAAAGCCGAAGCCAATCCTCCTAAATTGTAAACATAAACACTATTCTCCTCATTCCAAGGCTTTAGACACCAATTCTGAGCTCTGTAAACATGAACTCGTAATAATTGTAAGCACAGTCCCGTGAAAACGCCTCCAGAAGTACCCGTACTTGTAAACATTACCAGTATTTTCGTCATTTCACAGCTTTCCACTTGAAACCTCGGTGATTGAATTCGACAGTAAATGTAGTAAGAATCTATTTACGTGTACTTGAGATGTTTATTACACGTTTTTAATCATTTCTGGGAACTCTCATTGTGTATTTTAACAGTTTTACCACAATTAGACAGATTTCTTAGAAGTATTTCCTGGAACCATCACCATTTTAAATGATACACACACAAAAAAGCCGAAGCCAATCCTCCTAAATTGTAAACATAAACGCTATTCTCCTCATTCCAAGGCTTTAGACACCAATTCTGATCTCTGTAAACATGAACTCGTAATAATTGTAAGCACAGTCCCGTGAAAACGCCACCAGAAGTACCCGTACTTGTAAACATTACCAGTATTTTCGTCATTTCACAGCTTTCCACTGGAAACCTCCGTGATTGAATTCGACAGTAAATGTAGTAAGAATCTATTTACGTTACTTGAAATGTTTATTACACGTTCTTAATCATTTCTGGGAACTCTCATTGTGTATTTTAACAGTTTTAACACAATTAGACAGTTTGCTTAGAAGTGTTTACTGGAACTGCCACCATTTTAACTGATTCACACAAAAAACACGCCAAAGCCAATCCTCCTAAATTGTAAACATATAAACTATTCTCGTGATTCCAAGGCTTTAGACACCAATTCTGAGCTCTGTAAACATGAACTCTTAATAATTGAAAGCACAGTCCCGTGAAAACGACACCCGAAGTACCCGGACTTGTAAACATTACCAGTATTTTCGTCATTTCACAGCTTTCCACTGGAAACCTCCGTGATTGAATTCGACAGTAAATGTAGTAAGAATCTATTTACGTGTACTTGAGATGTTTATTACACGTTTTTAATCATTTCTGGGAACTCTCATTGTGTATTTTAATAGTTTTACCAAAATTAGACAGTTTGCTTAGAACTGTTTACTGGAACCGCCACCATTTTAACTGATTCACACAAAAAAAACGCCAAAGCCAAATCTCCTTAATTCTAAACATAAAAACTATTCTCGTTATTCTAAGGCTTGAGACACCAATTCTGGGCTCTGTAAACATGAACACTTAATAACTGAAAGCACAGTCCCGTGAAAACGCCACCCGAAGTACCCGGTCTTGTAAACATTACCAGTATTTTCATCATTTCACAGCTTTCCACTGGAAACCTCCGTGATTGAATTCGTCAGTAAATGTAGTAAGAATCTATTTACGTGTACTTGAGGTGTTTATTAAACGTTCTTAATCATTTCTGGGAACTCTCTTTGTGTATTTTAACAGTTTTACCACAATTAGACAGATTTCTTAGAAGTATTTCCTGGAACCGTCACCATTTTAAATGATACACACACAAAAAAGCCGAAGCCAATCCTCCTAAATTGTAAACATAAACGCTATTCTCCTCATTCCAAGGCTTTAGACACCAATTCTGATCTCTGTAAACATGAACTCGTAATAATTGTAAGCACAGTCCCTTGAAAACGCCACCCGAAGTACCCGGACTTGTAAACATTACCAGTATTTTCGTCATTTCACAGCTTTCCACTGGAAACCTCCGTGATTGAATTCGACAGTAAAGGTAGTAAGAATCTATTTATGTGTACTTGAAATGTTTCTTACACGTGCTTAATCACTTCTGGGTACTTTCATTGTGTATTTTAACAGTTTTACCACAATTGGACAGTTTGCTTAGAAGTATTTACTGGAACCGACACCATTTTAACTGATTCACACAAAAAACACGCCAAAGCCAATCCTCCTAAATTGTAAACATATACACTATTCTCCTCATTCCAAGGCTTTAGACACCAATTCTGAGCTCTGTAAACATGAACTCGTAATAATTTTAAGCACAGTCCCGTGAAAACGCCACCGGAAGTACCCGTACTTGTAAACATTACCAGTATTTGCGTCATTTCACAGCTTTCCACTGGAAACCTCCGTGATTGAATTCGTCAGTAAATGTAGTAAGAATCTATTTACGTGTACTTGAGGTGTTTATTAAACGTTCTTAATCATTTCTAGGAACTCTCATTGTGTATTTTAACAGTTTTACCACAATTAGACAGATTTCTTAGAAGTATTTCCTGGAACCGTCACCAATTTAAATGATACACACACAAAAAAGCCGAAGCCAATCCTCCTAAATTGTAAACATAAACGCTATTCTCCTCACTCCAAGGCTTTAGACACCAATTCTGATCTCTGTAAACATGAACTCGTAATAATTGTAAGCACAGTCCCGTGAAAACGCCACCAGAAGTGCCCGTACTTGTAAACATTACCAGTATTTTCGTCATTTCACAGCTTTCCACTCGAAACCTCCGTGATTGAATTCGACAGTAAATGTGGTAAGAATCTATTTACGTGTACTTGAAATGTTTATTACACGTTCTTAATCACTTCTGGGAACTTTCATTGTGTATTTTAACAGTTTTACCACAATTAGACAGTTTGCTTACAAGTATTTACTGGAACCGCCACCATTTTAACTGATTCACACAAAAAACACGCCAAAGCCAATCCTCCTAAATTGTAAACATAAACACTATTCTCCTCATTCCAAGGCTTTAGACACCAATTCTGAGCTCTGTAAACATGAACTCGTAATAATTGTAAGCACAGTCCCGTGAAAACGCCTCCAGAAGTACCCGTACTTGTAAACATTACCAGTATTTTCGTCATTTCACAGCTTTCCACTTGAAACCTCGGTGATTGAATTCGACAGTAAATGTAGTAAGAATCTATTTACGTGTACTTGAGATGTTTATTACACGTTTTTAATCATTTCTGGGAACTCTCATTGTGTATTTTAATAGTTTTACCACAATTAGACAGTTTGCTTAGAACTGTTTACTGGAACCGCCACCATTTTAACTGATTCACACAAAAAAAACGCCAAAGCCAAATCTCCTAAATTCTAAACATAAAAACTATTCTCGTTATTCCAAGGCTTTAGACACCAATTCTGGGCTCTGTAAACATGAACTCTTAATAACTGAAAGCACAGTCCCATGAAAACGCCACCCGAAGTACCCTGACTTGTAAACATTACCAGTATTTTCGACATTTCACAGCTTTCCTCTGGAAACCTCCGTGATTGAATTCATCAGTAAATGTAGTAAGAATCTATTTACGTGTACTTGAGGTGTTTATTAAACGTTCTTAATCATTTCTGGGAACTCTCATTGTGTATTTTAACAGTTTTACCACAATTAGACAGATTTCTTAGAAGTATTTCCTGGAACCATCACCATTTTAAATGATACACACACAAAAAAGCCGAAGCCAATCCTCCTAAATTGTAAACATAAACGCTATTCTCCTCATTCCAAGGCTTTAGACACCAATTCTGATCTCTGTAAACATGAACTCGTAATAATTGTAAGCACAGTCCCGTGAAAACGCCACCAGAAGTACCCGTACTTGTAAACATTACCAGTATTTTCGTCATTTCACAGCTTTCCACTGGAAACCTCCGTGATTGAATTCGACAGTAAATGTAGTAAGAATCTATTTACGTTACTTGAAATGTTTATTACACGTTCTTAATCATTTCTGGGAACTCTCATTGTGTATTTTAACAGTTTTAACACAATTAGACAGTTTGCTTAGAAGTGTTTACTGGAACTGCCACCATTTTAACTGATTCACACAAAAAACACGCCAAAGCCAATCCTCCTAAATTGTAAACATATAAACTATTCTCGTGATTCCAAGGCTTTAGACACCAATTCTGAGCTCTGTAAACATGAACTCTTAATAATTGAAAGCACAGTCCCGTGAAAACGACACCCGAAGTACCCGGACTTGTAAACATTACCAGTATTTTCGTCATTTCACAGCTTTCCACTGGAAACCTCCGTGATTGAATTCGACAGTAAATGTAGTAAGAATCTATTTACGTGTACTTGAGATGTTTATTACACGTTTTTAATCATTTCTGGGAACTCTCATTGTGTATTTTAATAGTTTTACCAAAATTAGACAGTTTGCTTAGAACTGTTTACTGGAACCGCCACCATTTTAACTGATTCACACAAAAAAAACGCCAAAGCCAAATCTCCTTAATTCTAAACATAAAAACTATTCTCGTTATTCTAAGGCTTGAGACACCAATTCTGGGCTCTGTAAACATGAACACTTAATAACTGAAAGCACAGTCCCGTGAAAACGCCACCCGAAGTACCCGGTCTTGTAAACATTACCAGTATTTTCATCATTTCACAGCTTTCCACTGGAAACCTCCGTGATTGAATTCGTCAGTAAATGTAGTAAGAATCTATTTACGTGTACTTGAGGTGTTTATTAAACGTTCTTAATCATTTCTGGGAACTCTCTTTGTGTATTTTAACAGTTTTACCACAATTAGACAGATTTCTTAGAAGTATTTCCTGGAACCGTCACCATTTTAAATGATACACACACAAAAAAGCCGAAGCCAATCCTCCTAAATTGTAAACATAAACGCTATTCTCCTCATTCCAAGGCTTTAGACACCAATTCTGATCTCTGTAAACATGAACTCGTAATAATTGTAAGCACAGTCCCTTGAAAACGCCACCCGAAGTACCCGGACTTGTAAACATTACCAGTATTTTCGTCATTTCACAGCTTTCCACTGGAAACCTCCGTGATTGAATTCGACAGTAAAGGTAGTAAGAATCTATTTATGTGTACTTGAAATGTTTCTTACACGTGCTTAATCACTTCTGGGTACTTTCATTGTGTATTTTAACAGTTTTACCACAATTGGACAGTTTGCTTAGAAGTATTTACTGGAACCGACACCATTTTAACTGATTCACACAAAAAACACGCCAAAGCCAATCCTCCTAAATTGTAAACATATACACTATTCTCCTCATTCCAAGGCTTTAGACACCAATTCTGAGCTCTGTAAACATGAACTCGTAATAATTTTAAGCACAGTCCCGTGAAAACGCCACCGGAAGTACCCGTACTTGTAAACATTACCAGTATTTGCGTCATTTCACAGCTTTCCACTGGAAACCTCCGTGATTGAATTCGTCAGTAAATGTAGTAAGAATCTATTTACGTGTACTTGAGGTGTTTATTAAACGTTCTTAATCATTTCTAGGAACTCTCATTGTGTATTTTAACAGTTTTACCACAATTAGACAGATTTCTTAGAAGTATTTCCTGGAACCGTCACCAATTTAAATGATACACACACAAAAAAGCCGAAGCCAATCCTCCTAAATTGTAAACATAAACGCTATTCTCCTCACTCCAAGGCTTTAGACACCAATTCTGATCTCTGTAAACATGAACTCGTAATAATTGTAAGCACAGTCCCGTGAAAACGCCACCAGAAGTGCCCGTACCTGTAAACATTACCAGTATTTTCGTCATTTCACAGCTTTCCACTCGAAACCTCCGTGATTGAATTCGACAGTAAATGTGGTAAGAATCTATTTACGTGTACTTGAAATGTTTATTACACGTTCTTAATCACTTCTGGGAACTTTCATTGTGTATTTTAACAGTTTTACCACAATTAGACAGTTTGCTTACAAGTATTTACTGGAACCGCCACCATTTTAACTGATTCACACAAAAAACACGCCAAAGCCAATCCTCCTAAATTGTAAACATAAACACTATTCTCCTCATTCCAAGGCTTTAGACACCAATTCTGAGCTCTGTAAACATGAACTCGTAATAATTGTAAGCACAGTCCCGTGAAAACGCCTCCAGAAGTACCCGTACTTGTAAACATTACCAGTATTTTCGTCATTTCACAGCTTTCCACTTGAAACCTCGGTGATTGAATTCGACAGTAAATGTAGTAAGAATCTATTTACGTGTACTTGAGATGTTTATTACACGTTTTTAATCATTTCTGGGAACTCTCATTGTGTATTTTAATAGTTTTACCACAATTAGACAGTTTGCTTAGAACTGTTTACTGGAACCGCCACCATTTTAACTGATTCACACAAAAAAAACGCCAAAGCCAAATCTCCTAAATTCTAAACATAAAAACTATTCTCGTTATTCCAAGGCTTTAGACACCAATTCTGGGCTCTGTAAACATGAACTCTTAATAACTGAAAGCACAGTCCCATGAAAACGCCACCCGAAGTACCCTGACTTGTAAACATTACCAGTATTTTCGACATTTCACAGCTTTCCTCTGGAAACCTCCGTGATTGAATTCATCAGTAAATGTAGTAAGAATCTATTTACGTGTACTTGAGGTGTTTATTAAACGTTCTTAATCATTTCTGGGAACTCTCATTGTGTATTTTAACAGTTTTACCACAATTAGACAGATTTCTTAGAAGTATTTCCTGGAACCATCACCATTTTAAATGATACACACACAAAAAAGCTGAAGCCAATCCTCCTAAATTGTAAACATAAACGCTATTCTCCTCATTCCAAGGCTTTAGACACCAATTCTGATCTCTGTAAACATGAACTCGTAATAATTGTAAGCACAGTCCCGTGAAAACGCCACCAGAAGTACCCGTACTTGTAAACATTACCAGTATTTTCGTCATTTCACAGCTTTCCACTGGAAACCTCCGTGATTGAATTCGACAGTAAATGTAGTAAGAATCTATTTACATTACTTGAAATGTTTATTACACGTTCTTAATCATTTCTGGGAACTCTCATTGTGTATTTTAACAGTTTTAACACAATTAGACAGTTTGCTTAGAAGTGTTTACTGGAACTGCCACCATTTTAACTGATTCACACAAAAAACACGCCAAAGCCAATCCTCCTAAATTGTAAACATATAAACTATTCTCGTGATTCCAAGGCTTTAGACACCAATTCTGAGCTCTGTAAACATGAACTCTTAATAATTGAAAGCACAGTCCCGTGAAAACGACACCCGAAGTACCCGGACTTGTAAACATTACCAGTATTTTCGTCATTTCACAGCTTTCCACTGGAAACCTCCGTGATTGAATTCGACAGTAAATGTAGTAAGAATCTATTTACGTGTACTTGAGATGTTTATTACACGTTTTTAATCATTTCTGGGAACTCTCATTGTGTATTTTAATAGTTTTACCAAAATTAGACAGTTTGCTTAGAACTGTTTACTGGAACCGCCACCATTTTAACTGATTCACACAAAAAAAACGCCAAAGCCAAATCTCCTTAATTCTAAACATAAAAACTATTCTCGTTATTCTAAGGCTTGAGACACCAATTCTGGGCTCTGTAAACATGAACACTTAATAACTGAAAGCACAGTCCCGTGAAAACGCCACCCGAAGTACCCGGTCTTGTAAACATTACCAGTATTTTCATCATTTCACAGCTTTCCACTGGAAACCTCCGTGATTGAATTCGTCAGTAAATGTAGTAAGAATCTATTTACGTGTACTTGAGGTGTTTATTAAACGTTCTTAATCATTTCTAGGAACTCTCATTGTGTATTTTAACAGTTTTACCACAATTAGACAGATTTCTTAGAAGTATTTCCTGGAACCGTCACCAATTTAAATGATACACACACAAAAAAGCCGAAGCCAATCCTCCTAAATTGTAAACATAAACGCTATTCTCCTCATTCCAAGGCTTTAGACACCAATTCTGATCTCTGTAAACATGAACTCGTAATAATTGTAAGCACAGTCCCGTGAAAACGCCACCAGAAGTGCCCGTACTTGTAAACATTACCAGTATTTTCGTCATTTCACAGCTTTCCACTCGAAACCTCCGTGATTGAATTCGACAGTAAATGTGGTAAGAATCTATTTACGTGTACTTGAAATGTTTATTACACGTTCTTAATCACTTCTGGGAACTTTCATTGTGTATTTTAACAGTTTTACCACAATTAGACAGTTTGCTTACAAGTATTTACTGGAACCGCCACCATTTTAACTGATTCACACAAAAAACACGCCAAAGCCAATCCTCCTAAATTGTAAACATAAACACTATTCTCCTCATTCCAAGGCTTTAGACACCAATTCTGAGCTCTGTAAACATGAACTCGTAATAATTGTAAGCACAGTCCCGTGAAAACGCCACCAGAAGTACCCGTACTTGTACACATGACCAGTATTTTCGTCATTTCACAGCTTTCCACTTGAAACCTCGGTGATGGAATTCGACAGTAAATGTAGTAAGAATCTATTTATGTGTACTTGAGATGTTTATTACACGTTTTTAATCATTTCTGGGAAGTCTCATTGTGTATTTTAATAGTTTTACCACAATAAGACAGTTTGCTTAGAACTGTTCACTGGAACCGCCACCATTTTAACTGATTCACACAAAAAAAACGCCAAAGCCAATCCTCCTAAATTCTAAACATAAAAACTATTCTCGTTATTCCAAGGCTTTAGACAGGAATTCTGACCTCTGTAAACATAAACATTTAATATTTGAAAGCACTGTCCCGTGAAAACGCCACCCAAAGTACCCGGACTTGTAAACATTACCAGTATTTTCGTCATTTCACACTTTCCACTGGAAACCTCCGTGATTGAATTCGACAGTAAATGTAGTAAGAATCTATTTACGTGTACTTGAGGTGTTTATTCAACGTTCTTAATCATTTCTGGGAACTATCATTGTGTATTTCAACAGTTTTACCACAATTAGACAGTTTGCTTAGAAGTATTTCCTGGAACAGTCACCATTTTGAATGATACACACAAAAAAAGCCGAAGCCAGTCCTCCTAAATTGTAAACATAAACACTATTCTCCTCATTCCAAGGCTTTAGACACCAATTCTGAGCTCTGTAAACATGAACTCGTAATAATTGTAAGCACAGTCCCGTGAAAACGCCTCCAGAAGTACCCGTACTTGTAAACATTACCAGTATTTTCGTCATTTCACAGCTTTCCACTTGAAACCTCGGTGATTGAATTCGACAGTAAATGTAGTAAGAATCTATTTACGTGTACTTGAGATGTTTATTACACGTTTTTAATCATTTCTGGGAACTCTCATTGTGTATTTTAATAGTTTTACCACAATTAGACAGATTTCTTAGAAGTATTTCCTGGAACCATCACCATTTTAAATGATACACACACAAAAAAGCCGAAGCCAATCCTCCTAAATTGTAAACATAAACGCTATTCTCCTCATTCCAAGGCTTTAGACACCAATTCTGATCTCTGTAAACATGAACTCGTAATAATTGTAAGCACAGTCCCGTGAAAACGCCACCAGAAGTACCCGTACTTGTAAACATTACCAGTATTTTCGTCATTTCACAGCTTTCCACTGGAAACCTCCGTGATTGAATTCGACAGTAAATGTAGTAAGAATCTATTTCCGTTACTTGAAATGTTTATTACACGTTCTTAATCATTTCTGGGAACTCTCATTGTGTATTTTAACAGTTTTAACACAATTAGACAGTTTGCTTAGAAGTGTTTACTGGAACTGCCACCATTTTAACTGATTCACACAAAAAACACGCCAAAGCCAATCCTCCTAAATTGTAAACATATAAACTATTCTCGTGATTCCAAGGCTTTAGACAGGAATTCTGACCTCTGTAAACATAAACATTTAATATTTGAAAGCACTGTCCCGTGAAAACGCCACCCAAAGTACCCGGACTTGTAAACATTACCAGTATTTTCGTCATTTCACACTTTCCACTGGAAACCTCCGTGATTGAATTCGACAGTAAATGTAGTAAGAATCTATTTACGTGTACTTGAGGTGTTTATTCAACGTTCTTAATCATTTCTGGGAACTATCATTGTGTATTTCAACAGTTTTACCACAATTAGACAGTTTGCTTAGAAGTATTTCCTGGAACAGTCACAATTTTGAATGATACACACAAAAAAAGCCGAAGCCAATCCTCCTAAATTGTAAACATAAAAACTATTCTCGTTATTCCAAGGCTTTAGACACCAATTCTGGGCTCTGTAAACATGAACTCTTAATAACTGAAAGCACAGTCCCGTGAAAATGCCACCGGAAATACCCGTACTTCTAAACATTACCAGTATTTTCGACATTTCACAGCTTTCCACTGGAAACCTCCGTGATTGAATTCGTCAGTAAATGTAGTAAGAATCTATTTACGTGTACTTGAGGTGTTTATTAAACGTTCTTAATCATTTCTGGGAACTCTCATTGTGTATTTTAACAGTTTTACCACAATTAGACAGTTTGCTTATAAGTATTTACTGGAACCGCCACCATTTTAACTGATTCACACAAAAATAGCCGAAGCCAATCATCCTAAATTGTAAACATAAACACTATGCTCCTCATTCCAAGGCTTTAGACACCAATTCTGAGCTCTGTAAACATGAACTCGTAATAATTGTAAGCACAGTCCCGTGAAAAC
This sequence comes from Myotis daubentonii, assembly GCF_963259705.1. Taxonomy (NCBI): domain Eukaryota; kingdom Metazoa; phylum Chordata; class Mammalia; order Chiroptera; family Vespertilionidae; genus Myotis; species Myotis daubentonii. The sequence continues at coordinate 328,099 of NW_026775455.1, forward strand.
GCCACCAGAAGTACCCGTACTTGTAAGCATTACCAGTATTTTCGTCATTTCACAGCTTTCCACTTGAAACCTCGGTGATTGAATTCGACAGTAAATGTAGTAAGAATCTATTTACGTGTACTTGAAATGTTTATTACACGTTCTTAATCATTTCTGGGAAGTCTCATTGTGTATTTTAATAGTTTTACCACAATTAGACAGTTTGCTTAGAACTGTTTACTGGAACCGCCACCATTTTAACTGATTCACACAAAAAAAACGCCAAAGCCAATCCTCCTAAATTGTAAACATATAAACTATTCTCGTGATTCCAAGGCTTTAGAAACCAATTCTGAGCTCTGGAAACATGAACTCTTAATAATTGTAAGCACAGTCCCGTGAAAACGCCACCAGAAGTACCCGTACTTGTAAACATTACCAGTATTTTCGTCATTTCACAGCTTTCCACTCGAAACCTCCGTGATTGAATTCGACAGTAAATGTGGTAAGAATCTATTTACGTGTACTTGAAATGTTTATTACACGTTCTTAATCACTTCTGGGAACTTTCATTGTGTATTTTAACAGTTTTACCACAATTAGACAGTTTGCTTAGAAGTATTTACTGGAACCGCCACCATTTTAACTGATTCACACAAAAAACACGCCAAAGCCAATCCTCCTAAATTGTAAACATAAACACTATTCTCCTCATTCCAAGGCTTTAGACACCAATTCTGAGCTCTGTAAACATGAACTCGTAATAATTGTAAGCACAGTCCCGTGAAAACGCCACCAGAAGTACCCGTACTTGTAAACATTACCAGTATTTTCGTCATTTCACAGCTTTCCACTTGAAACCTCGGTGATGGAATTCGACAGTAAATGTAGTAAGAATCTATTTATGTGTACTTGAGATGTTTATTACACGTTTTTAATCATTTCTGGGAAGTCTCATTGTGTATTTTAATAGTTTTACCTCAATTAGACAGTTTGCTTAGAACTGTTCACTGGAACCGCCACCATTTTAACTGATTCACACAAAAAAAACGCCAAAGCCAATCCTCCTAAATTGTAAACATAAAAACTATTCTCGTTATTCCAAGGCTTTAGACAGGAATTCTGACCTCTGTAAACATAAATATTTAATATTTGAAAGCACTGTCCCGTGAAAACGCCACCCAAAGTACCCGGACTGGTAAACATTACCAGTATTTTCGTCATTTCACACTTTCCACTGGAAACCTCCGTGATTGAATTCGACAGTAAATGTAGTAAGAATCTATTTACGTGTACTTGAGGTGTTTATTAAACGTTCTTAATCATTTCTGGGAACTATCATTGTGTATTTCAACAGTTTTACCACAATTAGACAGTTTGCTTAGAAGTATTTCCTGGAACAGTCACCATTTTGAATGATACACACAAAAAAAGCCGAAGCCAATTCTCCTAAATTGTAAACATAAACACTATTCTCCTCATTCCAAGGCTTTAGACACCAATTCTGAGCTCTGTAAACATGAACTCGTAATAATTGTAAGCACAGTCCCGTGAAAACGCCACCAGAAGTACCCGTACTTGTAAACATTACCAGTATTTTCGTCATTTCACAGCTTTCCACTTGAAACCTCGGTGATTGAATTCGACAGTAAATGTAGTAAGAATCTATTTACGTGTACTTGAGATGTTTATTACACGTTTTTAATCATTTCTGGGAACTCTCATTGTGTATTTTAATAGTTTTACCACAATTAGACAGTTTGCTTAGAACTGTTTACTGGAACCCGCCACCATTTTAACTGATTCACACAAAAAAAACGCCAAAGCCAAATCTCCTAAATTCTAAACATAAAAACTATTCTCGTTATTCCAAGGCTTTAGACACCAATTCTGGGCTCTGTAAACATGAACTCTTAATAACTGAAAGCACAGTCCCATGAAAACGCCACCCGAAGTACCCTGACTTGTAAACACTACCAGTATTTTCGACATTTCACAGCTTTCCTCTGGAAACCTCCGTCATTGAATTCGTCAGTAAATGTAGTAAGAATCTATTTACGTGTACTTGAGGTGTTTATTAAACGTTCTTAATCATTTCTGGGAACTCTCATTGTGTATTTTAACAGTTTTACCACAATTAGACAGTTTGCTTAGAAGTATTTACTGGAACCGCCACCATTTTAACTGATTCACACAAAAATAGCCGAAGCCAATCATCCTAAATTGTAAACATAAACACTATGCTCCTCATTCCAAGGCTTTAGACACCAATTCTGAGCTCTGTAAACATGAACTCGTAATAATTGTAAGCACAGTCCCGTGAAAACGCCACCAGAAGTACCCGTACTTGTAAGCATTACCAGTATTTTCGTCATTTCACAGCTTTCCACTTGAAACCTCGGTGATTGAATTCGACAGTAAATGTAGTAAGAATCTATTTACGTGTACTTGAAATGTTTATTACACGTTCTTAATCATTTCTGGGAAGTCTCATTGTGTATTTTAATAGTTTTACCACAATTAGACAGTTTGCTTAGAACTGTTTACTGGAACCGCCACCATTTTAACTGATTCACACAAAAAAAACGCCAAAGCCAAATCTCCTTAATTCTAAACATAAAAATTATTCTCGTTATTCCAAGGCTTGAGACACCAATTCTGGGCTCTGTAAACATGAACTCTTAATAACTGAAAGCACAGTCCCGTGAAAACGCCACCCGAAGTACCCGGTCTTGTAAACATTACCAGTATTTTCATCATTTCACAGCTTTCCACTGGAAACCTCCGTGATTGAATTCGTCAGTAAATGTAGTAAGAATCTATTTACGTGTACTTGAGGTGTTTATTAAACGTTCTTAATCATTTCTGGGAACTCTCTTTGTGTATTTTAACAGTTTTACCACAATTAGACAGATTTCTTAGAAGTATTTCCTGGAACCGTCACCATTTTAAATGATACACACACAAAAAAGCCGAAGCCAATCCTCCTAAATTGTAAACATAAACGCTATTCTCCTCATTCCAAGGCTTTAGACACCAATTCTGATCTCTGTAAACATGAACTCGTAATAATTGTAAGCACAGTCCCGTGAAAACGCCACCAGAAGTACCCGTACTTGTAAACATTACCAGAATTTTCGTCATTTCACAGCTTTCCACTCGAAACCTCCGTGATTGAATTCGACAGTAAATGTAGTAAGAATCTATTTACGTGTACTTGAAATGTTTCTTACACGTTCTTAATCACTTCTGGGTACACTCATTGTGTATTTTAACAGTTTTACCACAATTGGACAGTTTGCTTAGAAGTATTTTCTGGAACCGACACCATTTTAACTGATTCACACAAAAAACACGCCAAAGCCAATCCTCCTAAATTGTAAACATATACACTATTCTCCTCATTCCAAGGCTTTAGACACCAATTCTGAGCTCTGTAAACATGAACTCGTAATAATTGAAAGTACAGTCCCGTGAAAACGCCACCCGAAGTACCCGGACTTGTAAACATTACCAGTATTTTCGTCATTTCACAGCTTTCCACTGGAAACCTCCGTGATTGAATTCGACAGTAAATGTAGTAAGAATCTATTTACGTTTACTTGAGGTGTTTATTAAACGTTCTTAATCATTTCTGGGAACTCTCTTTGTGTATTTTAACAGTTTTACCACAATTAGACAGATTTCTTAGAAGTATTTCCTGGAACCGTCACCATTTTAAATGATACACACACAAAAAAGCCGAAGCCAATCCTCCTAAATTGTAAACATAAACGCTATTCTCCTCATTCCAAGGCTTTAGACACCAATTCTGATCTCTGTAAACATGAACTCGTAATAATTGTAAGCACAGTCCCGTGAAAACGCCACCAGAAGTACCCGTACTTGTAAACATTACCAGTATTTTCGTCATTTCACAGCTTTCCACTCGAAACCTCCGTGATTGAATTCGACAGTAAATGTAGTAAGAATCTATTTACGTGTACTTGAAATGTTTCTTACACGTTCTTAATCACTTCTGGGTACACTCATTGTGTATTTTAACAGTTTTACCACAATTGGACAGTTTGCTTAGAAGTATTTTCTGGAACCGACACCATTTTAACTGATTCACACAAAAAACACGCCAAAGCCAATCCTCCTAAATTGTAAACATAAACACTATTCTCCTCATTCCAAGGCTTTAGACACCAATTCTGAGCTCTGTAAACATGAACTCGTAATAATTGTAAGCACAGTCCCGTGAAAACGCCACCAGAAGTACCCGTACTTGTAAACATTACCAGTATTTTCGTCATTTCACAGCTTTCCACTTGAAACCTCGGTGATGGAATTCGACAGTAAATGTAGTAAGAATCTATTTATGTGTACTTGAGATGTTTATTACACGTTTTTAATCATTTCTGGGAAGTCTCATTGTGTATTTTAATAGTTTTACCTCAATTAGACAGTTTGCTTAGAACTGTTCACTGGAACCGCCACCATTTTAACTGATTCACACAAAAAAAACGCCAAAGCCAATCCTCCTAAATTGTAAACATAAAAACTATTCTCGTTATTCCAAGGCTTTAGACAGGAATTCTGACCTCTGTAAACATAAATATTTAATATTTGAAAGCACTGTCCCGTGAAAACGCCACCCAAAGTACCCGGACTTGTAAACATTACCAGTATTTTCGTCATTTCACACTTTCCACTGGAAACCTCCGTGATTGAATTCGACAGTAAATGTAGTAAGAATCTATTTACGTGTACTTGAGGTGTTTATTCAACGTTCTTAATCATTTCTGGGAACTATCATTGTGTATTTCAACAGTTTTACCACAATTAGACAGTTTGCTTAGAAGTATTTCCTGGAACAGTCACCATTTTGAATGATACACACAAAAAAAGCCGAAGCCAATCCTCCTAAATTGTAAACATAAACACTATTCTCCTCATTCCAAGGCTTTAGACACCAATTCTGAGCTCTGTAAACATGAACTCGTAATAATTGTAAGCACAGTCCCGTGAAAACGCCACCAGAAGTACCCGTACTTGTAAACATTACCAGTATTTTCGTCATTTCACAGCTTTCCACTTGAAACCTCGGTGATTGAATTCGACAGTAAATGTAGTAAGAATCTATTTACGTGTACCTGAGATGTTTATTACACGTTTTTAATCATTTCTGGGAACTCTCATTGTGTATTTTAATAGTTTTACCACAATTAGACAGTTTGCTTAGAACTGTTTACTGGAACCCGCCACGATTTTAACTGATTCACACAAAAAAAACGCCAAAGCCAAATCTCCTAAATTCTAAACATAAAAACTATTCTCGTTATTCCAAGGCTTTAGACACCAATTCTGGGCTCTGTAAACATGAACTCTTAATAACTGAAAGCACAGTCCCATGAAAACGCCACCCGAAGTACCCTGACTTGTAAACATTACCAGTATTTTCGACATTTCACAGCTTTCCTCTGGAAACCTCCGTCATTGAATTCGTCAGTAAATGTAGTAAGAATCTATTTACGTGTACTTGAGGTGTTTATTAAACGTTCTTAATCATTTCTGGGAACTCTCATTGTGTATTTTAACAGTTTTACCACAATTAGACAGATTTCTTAGAAGTATTTCCTGGAACCGTCACCATTTTAAATGATACACACACAAAAAAGCCGAAGCCAATCCTCCTAAATTGTAAACATAAACGCTATTCTCCTCATTCCAAGGCTTTAGACACCAATTCTGATCTCTGTAAACATGAACTCGTAATAATTGTAAGCACAGTCCCGTGAAAACGCCACCAGAAGTACCCGTACTTGTAAACATTACCAGTATTTTCGTCATTTCACAGCTTTCCACTGGAAACCTCCGTGATTGAATTCGACAGTAAATGTAGTAAGAATCTATTTACGTTACTTGAAATGTTTATTACACGTTCTTAATCATTTCTGGGAACTCTCATTGTGTATTTTAACAGTTTTACCACAATTGGACAGTTTGCTTAGAAGTGTTTACTGGAACCGCCACCATTTTAACTGATTCACACAAAAAAAACGCCAAAGCCAATCCTCCTAAATTCTAAACATAAAAATTATTCTCGTTATTCCAAGGCTTTAGACACCAATTCTGAGCTCTGTAAACATGAACTCGTAATAATTGTAAGCACAGTCCCGTGAAAACGCCACCAGAAGTACCCGTACTTGTAAGCATTACCAGTATTTTCGTCATTTCACAGCTTTCCACTTGAAACCTCGGTGATTGAATTCGACAGTAAATGTAGTAAGAATCTATTTACGTGTACTTGAAATGTTTATTACACGTTCTTAATCATTTCTGGGAAGTCTCACTGTGTATTTTAATAGTTTTACCACAATTAGACAGTTTGCTTAGAACTGTTTACTGGAACCGCCACCATTTTAACTGATTCACACAAAAAAAACGCCAAAGCCAAATCTCCTTAATTCTAAACATAAAAATTATTCTCGTTATTCCAAGGCTTGAGACACCAATTCTGGGCTCTGTAAACATGAACTCTTAATAACTGAAAGCACAGTCCCGTGAAAACGCCACCCGAAGTACCCGGTCTTGTAAACATTACCAGTGTTTTCATCATTTCACAGCTTTCCACTGGAAACCTCCGTGATTGAATTCGTCAGTAAATGTAGTAAGAATCTATTTACGTGTACTTGAGGTGTTTATTAAACGTTCTTAATCATTTCTGGGAACTCTCTTTGTGTATTTTAACAGTTTTACCACAATTAGACAGATTTCTTAGAAGTATTTCCTGGAACCGTCACCATTTTAAATGATACACACACAAAAAAGCCGAAGCCAATCCTCCTAAATTGTAAACATAAACGCTATTCTCCTCATTCCAAGGCTTTAGACACCAATTCTGATCTCTGTAAACATGAACTCGTAATAATTGTAAGCACAGTCCCGTGAAAACGCCACCAGAAGTACCCGTACTTGTAAACATTACCAGTATTTTCGTCATTTCACAGCTTTCCACTCGAAACCTCCGTGATTGAATTCGACAGTAAATGTAGTAAGAATCTATTTACGTGTACTTGAAATGTTTCTTACACGTTCTTAATCACTTCTGGGTACACTCATTGTGTATTTTAACAGTTTTACCACAATTGGACAGTTTGCTTAGAAGTATTTTCTGGAACCGACACCATTTTAACTGATTCACACAAAAAACACGCCAAAGCCAATCCTCCTAAATTGTAAACATATACACTATTCTCCTCATTCCAAGGCTTTAGACACCAATTCTGAGCTCTGTAAACATGAACTCGTAATAATTGAAAGTACAGTCCCGTGAAAACGCCACCCGAAGTACCCGGACTTGTAAACATTACCAGTATTTTCGTCATTTCACAGCTTTCCACTGGAAACCTCCGTGATTGAATTCGACAGTAAATGTAGTAAGAATCTATTTACGTGTACTTGAGGTGTTTATTAAACGTTCTTAATCATTTCTGGGAAATATCATTGTGTATTTTAACAGTTTTACCACAATTAGACAGTTTGCTTAGAAGTATTTACTGGAACCGTCACCATTTTGAATGATACACACACAAAAAAGCCGAAGCCAATCCTCCTAAATTGTAAACATAAACGCTATTCTCCTCATTCCAAGGCTTTAGACACCAATTCTGATCTCTGTAAACATGAACTCGTAATAATTGTAAGCACAGTCCCGTGAAAACGCCACCAGAAGTACCCGTACTTGTAAACATTACCAGTATTTTCGTCATTTCACAGCTTTCCACTCGAAACCTCCGTGATTGAATTCGACAGTAAAGGTAGTAAGAATCTATTTATGTGTACTTGAAATGTTTCTTACACGTTCTTAATCGCTTCTGGGTACTTTCATTGTGTATTTTAACAGTTTTACCACAATTGGACAGTTTGCTTAGAAGTATTTACTGGAACCGACACCATTTTAACTGATTCACACAAAAAACACGCCAAAGCCAATCCTCCTAAATTGTAAACATAAACACTATTCTCCTCATTCCAAGGCTTTAGACACCAATTCTGATCTCTGTAAACATGAACTCGTAATAATTGTAAGCACAGTCCCTTGAAAACGCCACCAGAAGTACCCGTACTTGTAAACATTACCAGTATTTTCGTCATTTCACAGCTTTCCACTGGAAACCTCCGTGATTGAATTCGACAGTAAATGTAGTAAGAATCTATTTACGTGTACTTGAGGTGTTTATTAAACGGTCTTAATCATTTCTGGGAAATATCATTGTGTATTTTAACAGTTTTACCACAATTAGACAGTTGCTTAGAAGTATTTACTGGAACCGTCACCATTTTGAATGATACACACAAAAAAAGCCGAAGCCAATCCTCCTAAATTGTAAACATAAGCACTATTCTCCTCATTCCAAGGCTTTAGACACCAATTCTGAGCTCTGTAAACATGAACTCGTAATAATTGTAAACACAGTCCCGTGAAAACGCCTCCAGAAGTACCCGTACTTGTAAACATTACCAGTATTTTCGTCATTTCACAGCTTTCCACTTGAAACCTCGGTGATTGAATTCGACAGTAAATGTAGTAAGAATCTATTTACGTGTACTTGAGATGTTTATTACACGTTTTTAATCATTTCTGGGAACTCTCATTGTGTATTTTAATAGTTTTACCACAATTAGACAGTTTGCTTAGAACTGTTTACTGGAACCGCCACCATTTTAACTGATTCACACAAAAAAAACGCCAAAGCCAAATCTCCTAAATTCTAAACATAAAAACTATTCTCGTTATTCCAAGGCTTTAGACACCAATTCTGGGCTCTGTAAACATGAACTCTTAATAACTGAAAGCACAGTCCCATGAAAACGCCACCCGAAGTACCCTGACTTGTAAACATTACCAGTATTTTCGACATTTCACAGCTTTCCTCTGGAAACCTCCGTGATTGAATTCATCAGTAAATGTAGTAAGAATCTATTTACGTGTACTTGAGGTGTTTATTAAACGTTCTTAATCATTTCTGGGAACTCTCATTGTGTATTTTAACAGTTTTACCACAATTAGACAGATTTCTTAGAAGTATTTCCTGGAACCATCACCATTTTAAATGATACACACACAAAAAAGCCGAAGCCAATCCTCCTAAATTGTAAACATAAACGCTATTCTCCTCATTCCAAGGCTTTAGACACCAATTCTGATCTCTGTAAACATGAACTCGTAATAATTGTAAGCACAGTCCCGTGAAAACGCCACCTGAAGTACCCGTACTTGTAAACATTACCAGTATTTTCGTCATTTCACAGCTTTCCACTCGAAACCTCCGTGATTGAATTCGACAGTAAATGTGGTAAGAATCTATTTACGTGTACTTGAAATGTTTATTACACGTTCTTAATCACTTCTGGGAACTTTCATTGTGTATTTTAACAGTTTTACCACAATTAGACAGTTTGCTTAGAAGTATTTACTGGAACCGCCACCATTTTAACTGATTCACACAAAAAACACGCCAAAGCCAATCCTCCTAAATTGTAAACATAAACACTATTCTCCTCATTCCAAGGCTTTAGACACCAATTCTGAGCTCTGTAAACATGAACTCGTAATAATTGTAAGCACAGTCCCGTGAAAACGCCACCAGAAGTACCCGTACTTGTACACATGACCAGTATTTTCGTCATTTCACAGCTTTCCACTTGAAACCTCGGTGATGGAATTCGACAGTAAATGTAGTAAGAATCTATTTATGTGTACTTGAGATGTTTATTACACGTTTTTAATCATTTCTCGGAAGTCTCATTGTGTACTTTAATAGCTTTACCTCAATTAGACAGTTTGCTTAGAACTGTTCACTGGAACCGCCACCATTTTAACTGATTCACACAAAAAAAACGCCAAAGCCAATCCTCCTAAATTGTAAACATAAAAACTATTCTCGTTATTCCAAGGCTTTAGACAGGAATTCTGACCTCTGTAAACATAAACATTTAATATTTGAAAGCACTGTCCCGTGAAAACGCCACCCAAAGTACCCGGACTTGTAAACATTACCAGTATTTTCGTCATTTCACACTTTCCACTGGAAACCTCCGTGATTGAATTCGACAGTAAATGTAGTAAGAATCTATTTACGTGTACTTGAGGTGTTTATTAAACGTTCTTAATCATTTCTGGGAACTATCATTGTGTATTTCAACAGTTTTACCACAATTAGACAGTTTGCTTAGAAGTATTTCCTGGAACAGTCACCATTTTGAATGATACACACAAAAAAAGCCGAAGCCAATCCTCCTAAATTGTAAACATAAACACTATTCTCCTCATTCCAAGGCTTTAGACACCAATTCTGAGCTCTGTAAACATGAACTCGTAATAATTGTAAGCACAGTCCCGTGAAAACGCCACCAGAAGTACCCGTACTTGTAAACATTACCAGTATTTTCATCATTTCACAGCTTTCCACTCGAAACCTCCGTGATTGAATTCGACAGTAAATGTGGTAAGAATCTATTTACGTGTACTTGAAATGTTTATTACACGTTCTTAATCACTTCTGGGAACTTTCATTGTGTATTTTAACAGTTTTACCACAATTAGACAGTTTGCTTAGAAGTATTTACTGGAACCGCCACCATTTTAACTGATTCACACAAAAAACACGCCAAAGCCAATCCTCCTAAATTGTAAACATAAACACTATTCTCCTCATTCCAAGGCTTTAGACACCAATTCTGAGCTCTGTAAATATGAACTCGTAATAATTGTAAGCACAGTCCCGTGAAAACGCCACCAGAAGTACCCGTACTTGTAAACATTACCAGTATTTTCGTCATTTCACAGCTTTCCACTTGAAACCTCGGTGATGGAATTCGACAGTAAATGTAGTAAGAATCTATTTATGTGTACTTGAGATGTTTATTACACGTTTTTAATCATTTCTGGGAAGTCTCATTGTGTATTTTAATAGTTTTACCTCAATTAGACAGTTTGCTTAGAACTGTTCACTGGAACCGCCACCATTTTAACTGATTCACACACAAAAAACGCCAAAGCCAATCCTCCTAAATTCTAAACATAAAAACTATTCTCGTTATTCCAAGGCTTTAGACAGGAATTCTGACCTCTGTAAACATAAACATTTAATATTTGAAAGCACTGTCCCGTGAAAACGCCACCCAAAGTACCCGGACTTGTAAACATTACCAGTATTTTCGTCATTTCACACTTTCCACTGGAAACCTCCGTGATTGAATTCGACAGTAAATGTAGTAAGAATCTATTTACGTGTACTTGAGGTGGTTATTAAACGTTCTTAATCATTTCTGGGAACTCTCATTGTGTATTTTAACAGTTTTAACACAATTAGACAGTTTGCTTAGAAGTGTTTACTGGAACTGCCACCATTTTAACTGATTCACACAAAAAAAACGCCAAAGCCAATCCTCCTAAATTCTAAACATAAAAATTATTCTCGTTATTCCAAGGCTTTAGACACCAATTCTGAGCTCTGTAAACATGAACTCGTAATAATTGTAAGCACAGTCCCGTGAAAATGCCACCGGAAGTACCCGTACTTCTAAACATTACCAGTATTTTCGACATTTCACAGCTTTCCACTGGAAACCTCCGTGATTGAATTCGTCAGTAAATGTAGTAAGAATCTATTTACGTGTACTTGAGGTGTTTATTAAACGTTCTTAATCATTTCTGGGAACTATCATTGTGTATTTCAACAGTTTTACCACAATTAGACAGTTTGCTTAGAAGTATTTCCTGGAACAGTCACCATTTTGAATGATACACACAAAAAAAGCCGAAGCCAATTCTCCTAAATTGTAAACATAAACACTATTCTCCTCATTCCAAGGCTTTAGACACCAATTCTGAGCTCTGTAAACATGAACTCGTAATAATTGTAAGCACAGTCCCGTGAAAACGCCACCAGAAGTACCCGTACTTGTAAACATTACCAGTATTTTCGTCATTTCACAGCTTTCCACTTGAAACCTCGGTGATTGAATTCGACAGTAAATGTAGTAAGAATCTATTTACGTGTACTTGAGATGTTTATTACACGTTTTTAATCATTTCTGGGAACTCTCATTGTGTATTTTAATAGTTTTACCACAATTAGACAGTTTGCTTAGAACTGTTTACTGGAACCCGCCACCATTTTAACTGATTCACACAAAAAAAACGCCAAAGCCAAATCTCCTAAATTCTAAACATAAAAACTATTCTCGTTATTCCAAGGCTTTAGACACCAATTCTGGGCTCTGTAAACATGAACTCTTAATAACTGAAAGCACAGTCCCATGAAAACGCCACCCGAAGTACCCTGACTTGTAAACACTACCAGTATTTTCGACATTTCACAGCTTTCCTCTGGAAACCTCCGTCATTGAATTCGTCAGTAAATGTAGTAAGAATCTATTTACGTGTACTTGAGGTGTTTATTAAACGTTCTTAATCATTTCTGGGAACTCTCATTGTGTATTTTAACAGTTTTACCACAATTAGACAGTTTGCTTAGAAGTATTTACTGGAACCGCCACCATTTTAACTGATTCACACAAAAATAGCCGAAGCCAATCATCCTAAATTGTAAACATAAACACTATGCTCCTCATTCCAAGGCTTTAGACACCAATTCTGAGCTCTGTAAACATGAACTCGTAATAATTGTAAGCACAGTCCCGTGAAAACGCCACCAGAAGTACCCGTACTTGTAAGCATTACCAGTATTTTCGTCATTTCACAGCTTTCCACTTGAAACCTCGGTGATTGAATTCGACAGTAAATGTAGTAAGAATCTATTTACGTGTACTTGAAATGTTTATTACACGTTCTTAATCATTTCTGGGAAGTCTCATTGTGTATTTTAATAGTTTTACCACAATTAGACAGTTTGCTTAGAACTGTTTACTGGAACCGCCACCATTTTAACTGATTCACACAAAAAAAACGCCAAAGCCAAATCTCCTTAATTCTAAACATAAAAATTATTCTCGTTATTCCAAGGCTTGAGACACCAATTCTGGGCTCTGTAAACATGAACTCTTAATAACTGAAAGCACAGTCCCGTGAAAACGCCACCCGAAGTACCCGGTCTTGTAAACATTACCAGTATTTTCATCATTTCACAGCTTTCCACTGGAAACCTCCGTGATTGAATTCGTCAGTAAATGTAGTAAGAATCTATTTACGTGTACTTGAGGTGTTTATTAAACGTTCTTAATCATTTCTGGGAACTCTCTTTGTGTATTTTAACAGTTTTACCACAATTAGACAGATTTCTTAGAAGTATTTCCTGGAACCGTCACCATTTTAAATGATACACACACAAAAAAGCCGAAGCCAATCCTCCTAAATTGTAAACATAAACGCTATTCTCCTCATTCCAAGGCTTTAGACACCAATTCTGATCTCTGTAAACATGAACTCGTAATAATTGTAAGCACAGTCCCGTGAAAACGCCACCAGAAGTACCCGTACTTGTAAACATTACCAGAATTTTCGTCATTTCACAGCTTTCCACTCGAAACCTCCGTGATTGAATTCGACAGTAAATGTAGTAAGAATCTATTTACGTGTACTTGAAATGTTTCTTACACGTTCTTAATCACTTCTGGGTACACTCATTGTGTATTTTAACAGTTTTACCACAATTGGACAGTTTGCTTAGAAGTATTTTCTGGAACCGACACCATTTTAACTGATTCACACAAAAAACACGCCAAAGCCAATCCTCCTAAATTGTAAACATATACACTATTCTCCTCATTCCAAGGCTTTAGACACCAATTCTGAGCTCTGTAAACATGAACTCGTAATAATTGAAAGTACAGTCCCGTGAAAACGCCACCCGAAGTACCCGGACTTGTAAACATTACCAGTATTTTCGTCATTTCACAGCTTTCCACTGGAAACCTCCGTGATTGAATTCGACAGTAAATGTAGTAAGAATCTATTTACGTTTACTTGAGGTGTTTATTAAACGTTCTTAATCATTTCTGGGAACTCTCTTTGTGTATTTTAACAGTTTTACCACAATTAGACAGATTTCTTAGAAGTATTTCCTGGAACCGTCACCATTTTAAATGATACACACACAAAAAAGCCGAAGCCAATCCTCCTAAATTGTAAACATAAACGCTATTCTCCTCATTCCAAGGCTTTAGACACCAATTCTGATCTCTGTAAACATGAACTCGTAATAATTGTAAGCACAGTCCCGTGAAAACGCCACCAGAAGTACCCGTACTTGTAAACATTACCAGTATTTTCGTCATTTCACAGCTTTCCACTCGAAACCTCCGTGATTGAATTCGACAGTAAATGTAGTAAGAATCTATTTACGTGTACTTGAAATGTTTCTTACACGTTCTTAATCACTTCTGGGTACACTCATTGTGTATTTTAACAGTTTTACCACAATTGGACAGTTTGCTTAGAAGTATTTTCTGGAACCGACACCATTTTAACTGATTCACACAAAAAACACGCCAAAGCCAATCCTCCTAAATTGTAAACATAAACACTATTCTCCTCATTCCAAGGCTTTAGACACCAATTCTGAGCTCTGTAAACATGAACTCGTAATAATTGTAAGCACAGTCCCGTGAAAACGCCACCAGAAGTACCCGTACTTGTAAACATTACCAGTATTTTCGTCATTTCACAGCTTTCCACTTGAAACCTCGGTGATGGAATTCGACAGTAAATGTAGTAAGAATCTATTTATGTGTACTTGAGATGTTTATTACACGTTTTTAATCATTTCTGGGAAGTCTCATTGTGTATTTTAATAGTTTTACCTCAATTAGACAGTTTGCTTAGAACTGTTCACTGGAACCGCCACCATTTTAACTGATTCACACAAAAAAAACGCCAAAGCCAATCCTCCTAAATTGTAAACATAAAAACTATTCTCGTTATTCCAAGGCTTTAGACAGGAATTCTGACCTCTGTAAACATAAATATTTAATATTTGAAAGCACTGTCCCGTGAAAACGCCACCCAAAGTACCCGGACTTGTAAACATTACCAGTATTTTCGTCATTTCACACTTTCCACTGGAAACCTCCGTGATTGAATTCGACAGTAAATGTAGTAAGAATCTATTTACGTGTACTTGAGGTGTTTATTCAACGTTCTTAATCATTTCTGGGAACTATCATTGTGTATTTCAACAGTTTTACCACAATTAGACAGTTTGCTTAGAAGTATTTCCTGGAACAGTCACCATTTTGAATGATACACACAAAAAAAGCCGAAGCCAATCCTCCTAAATTGTAAACATAAACACTATTCTCCTCATTCCAAGGCTTTAGACACCAATTCTGAGCTCTGTAAACATGAACTCGTAATAATTGTAAGCACAGTCCCGTGAAAACGCCACCAGAAGTACCCGTACTTGTAAACATTACCAGTATTTTCGTCATTTCACAGCTTTCCACTTGAAACCTCGGTGATTGAATTCGACAGTAAATGTAGTAAGAATCTATTTACGTGTACCTGAGATGTTTATTACACGTTTTTAATCATTTCTGGGAACTCTCATTGTGTATTTTAATAGTTTTACCACAATTAGACAGTTTGCTTAGAACTGTTTACTGGAACCCGCCACGATTTTAACTGATTCACACAAAAAAAACGCCAAAGCCAAATCTCCTAAATTCTAAACATAAAAACTATTCTCGTTATTCCAAGGCTTTAGACACCAATTCTGGGCTCTGTAAACATGAACTCTTAATAACTGAAAGCACAGTCCCATGAAAACGCCACCCGAAGTACCCTGACTTGTAAACATTACCAGTATTTTCGACATTTCACAGCTTTCCTCTGGAAACCTCCGTCATTGAATTCGTCAGTAAATGTAGTAAGAATCTATTTACGTGTACTTGAGGTGTTTATTAAACGTTCTTAATCATTTCTGGGAACTCTCATTGTGTATTTTAACAGTTTTACCACAATTAGACAGATTTCTTAGAAGTATTTCCTGGAACCGTCACCATTTTAAATGATACACACACAAAAAAGCCGAAGCCAATCCTCCTAAATTGTAAACATAAACGCTATTCTCCTCATTCCAAGGCTTTAGACACCAATTCTGATCTCTGTAAACATGAACTCGTAATAATTGTAAGCACAGTCCCGTGAAAACGCCACCAGAAGTACCCGTACTTGTAAACATTACCAGTATTTTCGTCATTTCACAGCTTTCCACTGGAAACCTCCGTGATTGAATTCGACAGTAAATGTAGTAAGAATCTATTTACGTTACTTGAAATGTTTATTACACGTTCTTAATCATTTCTGGGAACTCTCATTGTGTATTTTAACAGTTTTACCACAATTGGACAGTTTGCTTAGAAGTGTTTACTGGAACCGCCACCATTTTAACTGATTCACACAAAAAAAACGCCAAAGCCAATCCTCCTAAATTCTAAACATAAAAATTATTCTCGTTATTCCAAGGCTTTAGACACCAATTCTGAGCTCTGTAAACATGAACTCGTAATAATTGTAAGCACAGTCCCGTGAAAACGCCACCAGAAGTACCCGTACTTGTAAGCATTACCAGTATTTTCGTCATTTCACAGCTTTCCACTTGAAACCTCGGTGATTGAATTCGACAGTAAATGTAGTAAGAATCTATTTACGTGTACTTGAAATGTTTATTACACGTTCTTAATCATTTCTGGGAAGTCTCACTGTGTATTTTAATAGTTTTACCACAATTAGACAGTTTGCTTAGAACTGTTTACTGGAACCGCCACCATTTTAACTGATTCACACAAAAAAAACGCCAAAGCCAAATCTCCTTAATTCTAAACATAAAAATTATTCTCGTTATTCCAAGGCTTGAGACACCAATTCTGGGCTCTGTAAACATGAACTCTTAATAACTGAAAGCACAGTCCCGTGAAAACGCCACCCGAAGTACCCGGTCTTGTAAACATTACCAGTGTTTTCATCATTTCACAGCTTTCCACTGGAAACCTCCGTGATTGAATTCGTCAGTAAATGTAGTAAGAATCTATTTACGTGTACTTGAGGTGTTTATTAAACGTTCTTAATCATTTCTGGGAACTCTCTTTGTGTATTTTAACAGTTTTACCACAATTAGACAGATTTCTTAGAAGTATTTCCTGGAACCGTCACCATTTTAAATGATACACACACAAAAAAGCCGAAGCCAATCCTCCTAAATTGTAAACATAAACGCTATTCTCCTCATTCCAAGGCTTTAGACACCAATTCTGATCTCTGTAAACATGAACTCGTAATAATTGTAAGCACAGTCCCGTGAAAACGCCACCAGAAGTACCCGTACTTGTAAACATTACCAGTATTTTCGTCATTTCACAGCTTTCCACTCGAAACCTCCGTGATTGAATTCGACAGTAAATGTAGTAAGAATCTATTTACGTGTACTTGAAATGTTTCTTACACGTTCTTAATCACTTCTGGGTACACTCATTGTGTATTTTAACAGTTTTACCACAATTGGACAGTTTGCTTAGAAGTATTTTCTGGAACCGACACCATTTTAACTGATTCACACAAAAAACACGCCAAAGCCAATCCTCCTAAATTGTAAACATATACACTATTCTCCTCATTCCAAGGCTTTAGACACCAATTCTGAGCTCTGTAAACATGAACTCGTAATAATTGAAAGTACAGTCCCGTGAAAACGCCACCCGAAGTACCCGGACTTGTAAACATTACCAGTATTTTCGTCATTTCACAGCTTTCCACTGGAAACCTCCGTGATTGAATTCGACAGTAAATGTAGTAAGAATCTATTTACGTGTACTTGAGGTGTTTATTAAACGTTCTTAATCATTTCTGGGAAATATCATTGTGTATTTTAACAGTTTTACCACAATTAGACAGTTTGCTTAGAAGTATTTACTGGAACCGTCACCATTTTGAATGATACACACACAAAAAAGCCGAAGCCAATCCTCCTAAATTGTAAACATAAACGCTATTCTCCTCATTCCAAGGCTTTAGACACCAATTCTGATCTCTGTAAACATGAACTCGTAATAATTGTAAGCACAGTCCCGTGAAAACGCCACCAGAAGTACCCGTACTTGTAAACATTACCAGTATTTTCGTCATTTCACAGCTTTCCACTCGAAACCTCCGTGATTGAATTCGACAGTAAAGGTAGTAAGAATCTATTTATGTGTACTTGAAATGTTTCTTACACGTTCTTAATCGCTTCTGGGTACTTTCATTGTGTATTTTAACAGTTTTACCACAATTGGACAGTTTGCTTAGAAGTATTTACTGGAACCGACACCATTTTAACTGATTCACACAAAAAACACGCCAAAGCCAATCCTCCTAAATTGTAAACATAAACACTATTCTCCTCATTCCAAGGCTTTAGACACCAATTCTGATCTCTGTAAACATGAACTCGTAATAATTGTAAGCACAGTCCCTTGAAAACGCCACCAGAAGTACCCGTACTTGTAAACATTACCAGTATTTTCGTCATTTCACAGCTTTCCACTGGAAACCTCCGTGATTGAATTCGACAGTAAATGTAGTAAGAATCTATTTACGTGTACTTGAGGTGTTTATTAAACGGTCTTAATCATTTCTGGGAAATATCATTGTGTATTTTAACAGTTTTACCACAATTAGACAGTTGCTTAGAAGTATTTACTGGAACCGTCACCATTTTGAATGATACACACAAAAAAAGCCGAAGCCAATCCTCCTAAATTGTAAACATAAGCACTATTCTCCTCATTCCAAGGCTTTAGACACCAATTCTGAGCTCTGTAAACATGAACTCGTAATAATTGTAAACACAGTCCCGTGAAAACGCCTCCAGAAGTACCCGTACTTGTAAACATTACCAGTATTTTCGTCATTTCACAGCTTTCCACTTGAAACCTCGGTGATTGAATTCGACAGTAAATGTAGTAAGAATCTATTTACGTGTACTTGAGATGTTTATTACACGTTTTTAATCATTTCTGGGAACTCTCATTGTGTATTTTAATAGTTTTACCACAATTAGACAGTTTGCTTAGAACTGTTTACTGGAACCGCCACCATTTTAACTGATTCACACAAAAAAAACGCCAAAGCCAAATCTCCTAAATTCTAAACATAAAAACTATTCTCGTTATTCCAAGGCTTTAGACACCAATTCTGGGCTCTGTAAACATGAACTCTTAATAACTGAAAGCACAGTCCCATGAAAACGCCACCCGAAGTACCCTGACTTGTAAACATTACCAGTATTTTCGACATTTCACAGCTTTCCTCTGGAAACCTCCGTGATTGAATTCATCAGTAAATGTAGTAAGAATCTATTTACGTGTACTTGAGGTGTTTATTAAACGTTCTTAATCATTTCTGGGAACTCTCATTGTGTATTTTAACAGTTTTACCACAATTAGACAGATTTCTTAGAAGTATTTCCTGGAACCATCACCATTTTAAATGATACACACACAAAAAAGCCGAAGCCAATCCTCCTAAATTGTAAACATAAACGCTATTCTCCTCATTCCAAGGCTTTAGACACCAATTCTGATCTCTGTAAACATGAACTCGTAATAATTGTAAGCACAGTCCCGTGAAAACGCCACCTGAAGTACCCGTACTTGTAAACATTACCAGTATTTTCGTCATTTCACAGCTTTCCACTCGAAACCTCCGTGATTGAATTCGACAGTAAATGTGGTAAGAATCTATTTACGTGTACTTGAAATGTTTATTACACGTTCTTAATCACTTCTGGGAACTTTCATTGTGTATTTTAACAGTTTTACCACAATTAGACAGTTTGCTTAGAAGTATTTACTGGAACCGCCACCATTTTAACTGATTCACACAAAAAACACGCCAAAGCCAATCCTCCTAAATTGTAAACATAAACACTATTCTCCTCATTCCAAGGCTTTAGACACCAATTCTGAGCTCTGTAAACATGAACTCGTAATAATTGTAAGCACAGTCCCGTGAAAACGCCACCAGAAGTACCCGTACTTGTACACATGACCAGTATTTTCGTCATTTCACAGCTTTCCACTTGAAACCTCGGTGATGGAATTCGACAGTAAATGTAGTAAGAATCTATTTATGTGTACTTGAGATGTTTATTACACGTTTTTAATCATTTCTCGGAAGTCTCATTGTGTACTTTAATAGCTTTACCTCAATTAGACAGTTTGCTTAGAACTGTTCACTGGAACCGCCACCATTTTAACTGATTCACACAAAAAAAACGCCAAAGCCAATCCTCCTAAATTGTAAACATAAAAACTATTCTCGTTATTCCAAGGCTTTAGACAGGAATTCTGACCTCTGTAAACATAAACATTTAATATTTGAAAGCACTGTCCCGTGAAAACGCCACCCAAAGTACCCGGACTTGTAAACATTACCAGTATTTTCGTCATTTCACACTTTCCACTGGAAACCTCCGTGATTGAATTCGACAGTAAATGTAGTAAGAATCTATTTACGTGTACTTGAGGTGTTTATTAAACGTTCTTAATCATTTCTGGGAACTATCATTGTGTATTTCAACAGTTTTACCACAATTAGACAGTTTGCTTAGAAGTATTTCCTGGAACAGTCACCATTTTGAATGATACACACAAAAAAAGCCGAAGCCAATCCTCCTAAATTGTAAACATAAACACTATTCTCCTCATTCCAAGGCTTTAGACACCAATTCTGAGCTCTGTAAACATGAACTCGTAATAATTGTAAGCACAGTCCCGTGAAAACGCCACCAGAAGTACCCGTACTTGTAAACATTACCAGTATTTTCATCATTTCACAGCTTTCCACTCGAAACCTCCGTGATTGAATTCGACAGTAAATGTGGTAAGAATCTATTTACGTGTACTTGAAATGTTTATTACACGTTCTTAATCACTTCTGGGAACTTTCATTGTGTATTTTAACAGTTTTACCACAATTAGACAGTTTGCTTAGAAGTATTTACTGGAACCGCCACCATTTTAACTGATTCACACAAAAAACACGCCAAAGCCAATCCTCCTAAATTGTAAACATAAACACTATTCTCCTCATTCCAAGGCTTTAGACACCAATTCTGAGCTCTGTAAATATGAACTCGTAATAATTGTAAGCACAGTCCCGTGAAAACGCCACCAGAAGTACCCGTACTTGTAAACATTACCAGTATTTTCGTCATTTCACAGCTTTCCACTTGAAACCTCGGTGATGGAATTCGACAGTAAATGTAGTAAGAATCTATTTATGTGTACTTGAGATGTTTATTACACGTTTTTAATCATTTCTGGGAAGTCTCATTGTGTATTTTAATAGTTTTACCTCAATTAGACAGTTTGCTTAGAACTGTTCACTGGAACCGCCACCATTTTAACTGATTCACACACAAAAAACGCCAAAGCCAATCCTCCTAAATTCTAAACATAAAAACTATTCTCGTTATTCCAAGGCTTTAGACAGGAATTCTGACCTCTGTAAACATAAACATTTAATATTTGAAAGCACTGTCCCGTGAAAACGCCACCCAAAGTACCCGGACTTGTAAACATTACCAGTATTTTCGTCATTTCACACTTTCCACTGGAAACCTCCGTGATTGAATTCGACAGTAAATGTAGTAAGAATCTATTTACGTGTACTTGAGGTGGTTATTAAACGTTCTTAATCATTTCTGGGAACTCTCATTGTGTATTTTAACAGTTTTAACACAATTAGACAGTTTGCTTAGAAGTGTTTACTGGAACTGCCACCATTTTAACTGATTCACACAAAAAAAACGCCAAAGCCAATCCTCCTAAATTCTAAACATAAAAATTATTCTCGTTATTCCAAGGCTTTAGACACCAATTCTGAGCTCTGTAAACATGAACTCGTAATAATTGTAAGCACAGTCCCGTGAAAATGCCACCGGAAGTACCCGTACTTCTAAACATTACCAGTATTTTCGACATTTCACAGCTTTCCACTGGAAACCTCCGTGATTGAATTCGTCAGTAAATGTAGTAAGAATCTATTTACGTGTACTTGAGGTGTTTATTAAACGTTCTTAATCATTTCTGGGAACTCTCATTGTGTATTTTAACAGTTTTACCACAATTAGACAGTTTGCTTATAAGTATTTACTGGAACCGCCACCATTTTAACTGATTCACACAAAAATAGCCGAAGCCAATCATCCTAAATTGTAAACATAAACACTATGCTCCTCATTCCAAGGCTTTAGACACCAATTCTGAGCTCTGTAAACATGAACTCGTAATAATTGTAAGCACAGTCCCGTGAAAACGCCACCAGAAGTACCCGTACTTGTAAGCATTACCAGTATTTTCGTCATTTCACAGCTTTCCACTTGAAACCTCGGTGATTGAATTCGACAGTAAATGTAGTAAGAATCTATTTACGTGTACTTGAAATGTTTATTACACGTTCTTAATCATTTCTGGGAAGTCTCATTGTGTATTTTAATAGTTTTACCACAATTAGACAGTTTGCTTAGAAGTATATACTGGAACCGCCACCATTTTAACTGATTCACACAAAAAACACGCCAAAGCCAATCCTCCTAAATTGTAAACATAAACACTATTCTCCTCATTCCAAGGCTTTAGACACCAATTCTGAGCTCTGTAAACATGAACTCGTAATAATTGTAAGCACAGTCCCGTGAAAACGCCACCAGAAGTACCCGTACTTGTAAACATTACCAGTATTTTCGTCATTTCACAGCTTTCCACTTGAAACCTCGGTGATTGAATTCGACAGTAAATGTAGTAAGAATCTATTTACGTGTACTTGAGATGTTTATTACACGTTTTTAATCATTTCTGGGAACTCTCATTGTGTATTTTAATAGTTTTACCACAATTAGACAGTTTGCTTAGAACTGTTTACTGGAACCCGCCACCATTTTAACTGATTCACACAAAAAAAACGCCAAAGCCAAATCTCCTAAATTCTAAACATAAAAACTATTCTCGTTATTCCAAGGCTTTAGACACCAATTCTGGGCTCTGTAAACATGAACTCTTAATAACTGAAAGCACAGTCCCATGAAAACGCCACCCGAAGTACCCTGACTTGTAAACATTACCAGTATTTTCGACATTTCACAGCTTTCCTCTGGAAACCTCCATCATTGAATTCGTCAGTAAATGTAGTAAGAATCTATTTACGTGTACTTGAGGTGTTTATTAAACGTTCTTAATCATTTCTGGGAACTCTCATTGTGTATTTTAACAGTTTTACCACAATTGGACAGATTTCTTAGAAGTATTTCCTGGAACCATCACCATTTTAAATGATACACACACAAAAAAGCTGAAGCCAATCCTCCTAAATTGTAAACATAAACGCTATTCTCCTCATTCCAAGGCTTTAGACACCAATTCTGATCTCTGTAAACATGAACTCGTACTAATTGTAATCACAGTCCCGTGAAAACGCCACCAGAAGTACCCGTACTTGTAAACATTACCAGTATTTTCGTCATTTCACAGCTTTCCACTGGAAACCTCCGTGATTGAATTCGACAGTAAATGTAGTAAGAATCTATTTACGTTACTTGAAATGTTTATTACACGTTCTTAATCATTTCTGGGAACTCTCATTGTGTATTTTAACAGTTTTAACACAATTAGACAGTTTGCTTAGAAGTGTTTACTGGAACCGCCACCATTTTAACTGATTCACACAAAAAAAACGCCAAAGCCAATCCTCCTAAATTCTAAACATAAAAATTATTCTCGTTATTCCAAGGCTTTAGACACCAATTCTGAGCTCTGTAAACATGAACTCGTAATAATTGTAAGCACAGTCCCGTGAAAATGCCACCCGAAGTACCCGTACTTGTAAACATTACCAGTATTTTCGACATTTCACAGCTTTCCACTGGAAACCTCCGTGATTGTATTCGTCAGTAAATGTAGTAAGAATCTATTTACGTGTACTTGAGGTGTTTATTAAACGTTCTTAATCATTTCTGGGAACTCTCATTGTGTATTTTAACAGTTTTACCACAATTAGACAGTTTGCTTAGAAGTATTTACTGGAACCGCCACCATTTTAACTGATTCACACAAAAATAGCCGAAGCCAATCATCCTAAATTGTAAACATAAACACTATGCTCCTCATTCCAAGGCTTTAGACACCAATTCTGAGCTCTGTAAACATGAACTCGTAATAATTGTAAGCACAGTCCCGTGAAAACGCCACCAGAAGTACCCGTACTTGTAAGCATTACCAGTATTTTCGTCATTTCACAGCTTTCCACTTGAAACCTCGGTGATTGAATTCGACAGTAAATGTAGTAAGAATCTATTTACGTGTACTTGAGGTGTTTATTAAACGTTCTTAATCATTTCTGGGAACTCTCTTTGTGTATTTTAACAGTTTTACCACAATTAGACAGATTTCTTAGAAGTATTTCCTGGAACCGTCACCATTTTAAATGATACACACACAAAAAAGCCGAAGCCAATCCTCCTAAATTGTAAACATAAACGCTATTCTCCTCATTCCAAGGCTTTAGACACCAATTCTGATCTCTGTAAACACAGTCCCGTGAAAACGCCACCAGAAGTACCCGTACTTGTAAACATTACCAGTATTTTCGTCATTTCACAGCTTTCCACTCGAAACCTCCGTGATTGAATTCGACAGTAAATGTAGTAAGAATCTATTTACGTGTACTTGAAATGTTTCTTACACGTTCTTAATCACTTCTGGGTACACTCATTGTGTATTTTAACAGTTTTACCACAATTGGACAGTTTGCTTAGAAGTATTTTCTGGAACCGACACCATTTTAACTGATTCACACAAAAAACACGCCAAAGCCAATCCTCCTAAATTGTAAACATATACACTATTCTCCTCATTCCAAGGCTTTAGACACCAATTCTGAGCTCTGTAAACATGAACTCGTAATAATTGAAAGTACAGTCCCGTGAAAACGCCACCCGAAGTACCCGGTCTTGTAAACATTACCAGTATTTTCGTCATTTCACAGCTTTCCACTGGAAACCTCCGTGATTGAATTCGACAGTAAATGTAGTAAGAATCTATTTACGTGTACTTGAGGTGTTTATTAAACGTTCTTAATCATTTCTGGGAACTCTCTTTGTGTATTTTAACAGTTTTACCACAATTAGACAGATTTCTTAGAAGTATTTCCTGGAACCGTCACCATTTTAAATGATACACACACAAAAAAGCCGAAGCCAATCCTCCTAAATTGTAAACATAAACGCTATTCTCCTCATTCCAAGGCTTTAGACACCAATTCTGATCTCTGTAAACATGAACTCGTAATAATTGTAAGCACAGTCCCGTGAAAACGCCACCAGAAGTACCCGTACTTGTAAACATTACCAGTATTTTCGTCATTTCACAGCTTTCCACTCGAAACCTCCGTGATTGAATTCGACAGTAAATGTAGTAAGAATCTATTTACGTGTACTTGAAATGTTTCTTACACGTTCTTAATCACTTCTGGGTACACTCATTGTGTATTTTAACAGTTTTACCACAATTGGACAGTTTGCTTAGAAGTATTTTCTGGAACCGACACCATTTTAACTGATTCACACAAAAAACACGCCAAAGCCAATCCTCCTAAATTGTAAACATAAACACTATTCTCCTCATTCCAAGGCTTTAGACACCAATTCTGAGCTCTGTAAACATGAACTCGTAATAATTGTAAGCACAGTCCCGTGAAAACGCCACCAGAAGTACCCGTACTTGTAAACATTACCAGTATTTTCGTCATTTCACAGCTTTCCACTTGAAACCTCGGTGATGGAATTCGACAGTAAATGTAGTAAGAATCTATTTATGTGTACTTGAGATGTTTATTACACGTTTTTAATCATTTCTGGGAAGTCTCATTGTGTATTTTAATAGTTTTACCTCAATTAGACAGTTTGCTTAGAACTGTTCACTGGAACCGCCACCATTTTAACTGATTCACACAAAAAAAACGCCAAAGCCAATCCTCCTAAATTGTAAACATAAAAACTATTCTCGTTATTCCAAGGCTTTAGATAGGAATTCTGACCTCTGTAAACATAAATATTTAATATTTGAAAGCACTGTCCCGTGAAAACGCCACCCAAAGTACCCGGACTTGTAAACATTACCAGTATTTTCGTCATTTCACACTTTCCACTGGAAACCTCCGTGATTGAATTCGACAGTAAATGTAGTAAGAATCTATTTACGTGTACTTGAGGTGTTTATTAAACGTTCTTAATCATTTCTGGGAACTATCATTGTGTATTTCAACAGTTTTACCACAATTAGACAGTTTGCTTAGAAGTATTTCCTGGAACAGTCACCATTTTGAATGATACACACAAAAAAAGCCGAAGCCAATCCTCCTAAATTGTAAACATAAACACTATTCTCCTCATTCCAAGGCTTTAGACACCAATTCTGAGCTCTGTAAACATGAACTCGTAATAATTGTAAGCACAGTCCCGTGAAAACGCCACCAGAAGTACCCGTACTTGTAAACATTACCAGTATTTTCGTCATTTCACAGCTTTCCACTTGAAACCTCGGTGATTGAATTCGACAGTAAATGTAGTAAGAATCTATTTACGTGTACTTGAGATGTTTATTACACGATTTTAATCATTTCTGGGAACTCTCATTGTGTATTTTAATAGTTTTACCACAATTAGACAGTTTGCTTAGAACTGTTTACTGGAAACCGCCACCATTTTAACTGATTCACACAAAAAAAACGCCAAAGCCAAATCTCCTAAATTCTAAACATAAAAACTATTCTCGTTATTCCAAGGCTTTAGACACCAATTCTGGGCTCTGTAAACATGAACTCTTAATAACTGAAAGCACAGTCCCATGAAAACGCCACCCGAAGTACCCTGACTTGTAAACATTACCAGTATTTTCGACATTTCACAGCTTTCCTCTGGAAACCTCCGTCATTGAATTCGTCAGTAAATGTAGTAAGAATCTATTTACGTGTACTTGAGGTGTTTATTAAACGTTCTTAATCATTTCTGGGAACTCTCATTGTGTATTTTAACAGTTTTACCACAATTAGACAGATTTCTTAGAAGTATTTCCTGGAACCATCATCATTTTAAATGATACACACACAAAAAAGCCGAAGCCAATCCTCCTAAATTGTAAACATAAACGCTATTCTCCTCATTCCAAGGCTTTAGACACCAATTCTGAGCTCTGTAAACATGAACTCGTAATAATTGAAAGTACAGTCCCGTGAAAACGCCACCCGAAGTACCCGGACTTGTAAACATTACCAGTATTTTCGTCATTTCACAGCTTTCCACTGGAAACCTCCGTGATTGAATTCGACAGTAAATGTAGTAAGAATCTATTTACGTGTACTTGAGGTGTTTATTAAACGTTCTTAATCATTTCTGGGAAATATCATTGTGTATTTTAACAGTTTTACCACAATTAGACAGTTTGCTTAGAAGTATTTACTGGAACCGTCACCATTTTGAATGATACACACACAAAAAAGCCGAAGCCAATCCTCCTAAATTGTAAACATAAACGCTATTCTCCTCATTCCAAGGCTTTAGACACCAATTCTGATCTCTGTAAACATGAACTCGTCATAATTGTAAGCACAGTCCCGTGAAAACGCCACCAGAAGTATCCGTACTTGTAAACATTACCAGTATTTTCGTCATTTCACAGCTTTCCACTCGAAACCTCCGTGATTGAATTCGACAGTAAAGGTAGTAAGAATCTATTTATGTGTACTTGAAATGTTTCTTACACGTTCTTAATCACTTCTGGGTACTTTCATTGTGTATTTTACCAGTTTTACCACAATTGGACAGTTTGCTTAGAAGTATTTACTGGAACCGACACCATTTTAACTGATTCACACAAAAAACACGCCAAAGCCAATCCTCCTAAATTGTAAACATAAACGCTATTCTCCTCATTCCAAGGCTTTAGACACCAATTCTGATCTCTGTAAACATGAACTCGTAATAATTGTAAGCACAGTCCCTTGAAAACGCCACCAGAAGTACCCGTACTTGTAAACATTACCAGTATTTTCGTCATTTCACAGCTTTCCACTGGAAACCTCCGTGATTGAATTCGACAGTAAATGTAGTAAGAATCTATTTACGTGTACTTGAGGTGTTTATTAAACGGTCTTAATCATTTCTGGGAAATATCATTGTGTATTTTAACAGTTTTACCACAATTAGACAGTTGCTTAGAAGTATTTACTGGAACCGTCACCATTTTGAATGATACACACAAAAAAAGCCGAAGCCAATCCTCCTAAATTGTAAACATAAGCACTATTCTCCTCATTCCAAGGCTTTAGACACCAATTCTGAGCTCTGTAAACATGAACTCGTAATAATTGTAAACAGAGTCCCGTGAAAACGCCTCCAGAAGTACCCGTACTTGTAAACATTACCAGTATTTTCGTCATTTCACAGCTTTCCACTTGAAACCTCGGTGATTGAATTCGACAGTAAATGTAGTAAGAATCTATTTACGTGTACTTGAGATGTTTATTACACGTTTTTAATCATTTCTGGGAACTCTCATTGTGTATTTTAATAGTTTTACCACAATTAGACAGTTTGCTTAGAACTGTTTACTGGAACCGCCACCATTTTAACTGATTCACACAAAAAAAACGCCAAAGCCAAATCTCCTAAATTCTAAACATAAAAACTATTCTCGTTATTCCAAGGCTTTAGACACCAATTCTGGGCTCTGTAAACATGAACTCTTAATAACTGAAAGCACAGTCCCATGAAAACGCCACCCGAAGTACCCTGACTTGTAAACATTACCAGTATTTGCGACATTTCACAGCTTTCCTCTGGAAACCTCCGTGATTGAATTCATCAGTAAATGTAGTAAGAATCTATTTACGTGTACTTGAGGTGTTTATTAAACGTTCTTAATCATTTCTGGGAACTCTCATTGTGTATTTTAACAGTTTTACCACAATTAGACAGATTTCTTAGAAGTATTTCCTGGAACCATCACCATTTTAAATGATACACACACAAAAAAGCCGAAGCCAATCCTCCTAAATTGTAAACATAAACGCTATTCTCCTCATTCCAAGGCTTTAGACACCAATTCTGATCTCTGTAAACATGAACTCGTAATAATTGTAAGCACAGTCCCGTGAAAACGCCACCTGAAGTACCCGTACTTGTAAACATTACCAGTATTTTCGTCATTTCACAGCTTTCCACTGGAAACCTCCGTGATTGAATTCGACAGTAAATGTAGTAAGAATCTATTTACGTTACTTGAAATGTTTATTACACGTTCTTAATCATTTCTGGGAACTCTCATTGTGTATTTTAACAGTTTTAACACAATTAGACAGTTTGCTTAGAAGTGTTTACTGGAACCGCCACCATTTTAACTGATTCACACAAAAAAAACGCCAAAGCCAATCCTCCTAAATTCTAAACATAAAAATTATTCTCGTTATTCCAAGGCTTTAGACACCAATTCTGAGCTCTGTAAACATGAACTCGTAATAATTGTAAGCACAGTCCCGTGAAAATGCCACCGGAAGTACCCGTACTTGTAAACATTACCAGTATTTTCGACATTTCACAGCTTTCCACTGGAAACCTCCGTGATTGAATTCGTCAGTAAATGTAGTAAGAATCTATTTACGTGTACTTGAGGTGTTTATTAAACGTTCTTAATCATTTCTGGGAACTCTCATTGTGTATTTTAACAGTTTTACCACAATTAGACAGTTTGCTTAGAAGTATTTACTGGAACCGCCACCATTTTAACTGATTCACACAAAAATAGCCGAAGCCAATCATCCTAAATTGTAAACATAAACACTATGCTCCTCATTCCAAGGCTTTAGACACCAATTCTGAGCTCTGTAAACATGAACTCGTAATAATTGTAAGCACAGTCCCGTGAAAACGCCACCAGAAGTACCCGTACTTGTAAGCATTACCAGTATTTTCGTCATTTCACAGCTTTCCACTTGAAACCTCGGTGATTGAATTCGACAGTAAATGTAGTAAGAATCTATTTACGTGTACTTGAAATGTTTATTACACGTTCTTAATCATTTCTGGGAAGTCTCATTGTGTATTTTAATAGTTTTACCACAATTAGACAGTTTGCTTAGAACTGTTTACTGGAACCGCCACCATTTTAACTGATTCACACAAAAAAAACGCCAAAGCCAAATCTCCTTAATTCTAAACATAAAAATTATTCTCGTTATTCCAAGGCTTGAGACACCAATTCTGGGCTCTGTAAACATGAACTCTTAATAACTGAAAGCACAGTTCCGTGAAAACGCCACCCGAAGTACCCGGTCTTGTAAACATTACCAGTATTTTCATCATTTCACAGCTTTCCACTGGAAACCTCCGTGATTGAATTCGTCAGTAAATGTAGTAAGAATCTATTTACGTGTACTTGAGGTGTTTATTAAACGTTCTTAATCATTTCTGGGAACTCTCTTTGTGTATTTTAACAGTTTTACCACAATTAGACAGATTTCTTAGAAGTATTTCCTGGAACCGTCACCATTTTAAATGATACACACACAAAAAAGCCGAAGCCAATCCTCCTAAATTGTAAACATAAACGCTATTCTCCTCATTCCAAGGCTTTAGACACCAATTCTGATCTCTGTAAACATGAACTCGTAATAATTGTAAGCACAGTCCCGTGAAAACGCCACCAGAAGTACCCGTACTTGTAAACATTACCAGTATTTTCGTCATTTCACAGCTTTCCACTCGAAACCTCCGTGATTGAATTCGACAGTAAATGTAGTAAGAATCTATTTACGTGTACTTGAAATGTTTCTTACACGTTCTTAATCACTTCTGGGTACACTCCTTGTGTATTTTAACAGTTTTACCACAATTGGACAGTTTGCTTAGAAGTATTTTCTGGAACCGACACCATTTTAACTGATTCACACAAAAAACACGCCAAAGCCAATCCTCCTAAATTGTAAACATATACACTATTCTCCTCATTCCAAGGCTTTAGACACCAATTCTGAGCTCTGTAAACATGAACTCGTAATAATTGAAAGTACAGTCCCGTGAAAACGCCACCCGAAGTACCCGGACTTGTAAACATTACCAGTATTTTCGTCATTTCACAGCTTTCCACTGGAAACCTCCGTGATTGAATTCGACAGTAAATGTAGTAAGAATCTATTTACGTGTACTTGAGGTGTTTATTAAACGTTCTTAATCATTTCTGGGAAATATCATTGTGTATTTTAACAGTTTTACCACAATTAGACAGTTTGCTTAGAAGTATTTACTGGAACCGTCACCATTTTGAATGATACACACACAAAAAAGCCGAAGCCAATCCTCCTAAATTGTAAACATAAACGCTATTCTCCTCATTCCAAGGCTTTAGACACCAATTCTGATCTCTGTAAACATGAACTCGTCATAATTGTAAGCACAGTCCCGTGAAAACGCCACCAGAAGTATCCGTACTTGTAAACATTACCAGTATTTTCGTCATTTCACAGCTTTCCACTCGAAACCTCCGTGATTGAATTCGACAGTAAAGGTAGTAAGAATCTATTTATGTGTACTTGAAATGTTTCTTACACGTTCTTAATCACTTCTGGGTACTTTCATTGTGTATTTTAACAGTTTTACCACAATTGGACAGTTTGCTTAGAAGTATTTACTGGAACCGACACCATTTTAACTGATTCACACAAAAAACACGCCAAAGCCAATCCTCCTAAATTGTAAACATAAACGCTATTCTCCTCATTCCAAGGCTTTAGACACCAATTCTGATCTCTGTAAACATGAACTCGTAATAATTGTAAGCACAGTCCCTTGAAAACGCCACCAGAAGTACCCGTACTTGTAAACATTACCAGTATTTTCCTCATTTCACAGCTTTCCACTGGAAACCTCCGTGATTGAATTCGACAGTAAATGTAGTAAGAATCTATTTACGTGTACTTGAGGTGTTTATTAAACGGTCTTAATCATTTCTGGGAAATATCATTGTGTATTTTAACAGTTTTACCACAATTAGACAGTTGCTTAGAAGTATTTACTGGAACCGTCACCATTTTGAATGATACACACAAAAAAAGCCGAAGCCAATCCTCCTAAATTGTAAACATAAACACTATTCTCCTCATTCCAAGGCTTTAGACACCAATTCTGAGCTCTGTAAACATGAACTCGTAATAATTGTAAACACAGTCCCGTGAAAACGCCTCCAGAAGTACCCGTACTTGTAAACATTACCAGTATTTTCGTCATTTCACAGCTTTCCACTTGAAACCTCGGTGATTGAATTCGACAGTAAATGTAGTAAGAATCTATTTACGTGTACTTGAGATGTTTATTACACGTTTTTAATCATTTCTGGGAACTCTCATTGTGTATTTTAATAGTTTTACCACAATTAGACAGTTTGCTTAGAACTGTTTACTGGAACCGCCACCATTTTAACTGATTCACACAAAAAAAACGCCAAAGCCAAATCTCCTAAATTCTAAACATAAAAACTATTCTCGTTATTCCAAGGCTTTAGACACCATTTCTGGGCTCTGTAAACATGAACTCTTAATAACTGAAAGCACAGTCCCATGAAAACGCCACCCGAAGTACCCTGACTTGTAAACATTACCAGTATTTTCGACATTTCACAGCTTTCCTCTGGAAACCTCCGTGATTGAATTCATCAGTAAATGTAGTAAGAATCTATTTACGTGTACTTGAGGTGTTTATTAAACGTTCTTAATCATTTCTGGGAACTCTCATTGTGTATTTTAACAGTTTTACCACAATTAGACAGATTTCTTAGAAGTATTTCCTGGAACCATCACCATTTTAAATGATACACACACAAAAAAGCCGAAGCCAATCCTCCTAAATTGTAAACATAAACGCTATTCTCCTCATTCCAAGGCTTTAGACACCAATTCTGATCTCTGTAAACATGAACTCGTAATAATTGTAAGCACAGTCCCGTGAAAACGCCACCTGAAGTACCCGTACTTGTAAACATTACCAGTATTTTCGTCATTTCACAGCTTTCCACTGGAAACCTCCGTGATTGAATTCGACAGTAAATGTAGTAAGAATCTATTTACGTTACTTGAACTGTTTATTACACGTTCTTAATCATTTCTGGGAACTCTCATTGTGTATTTTAACAGTTTTAACACAATTAGACAGTTTGCTTAGAAGTGTTTACTGGAACTGCCACCATTTTAACTCATTCACACAAAAAACACGCCAAAGCCAATCCTCCTAAATTGTAAACATATAAACTATTCTCGTGATTCCAAGGCTTTAGACACCAATTCTGAGCTCTGTAAACATGAACTCTTAATAATTGAAAGCACAGTCCCGTGAAAACGACACCCGAAGTACCCGGACTTGTAAACATTACCAGTATTTTCGTCATTTCACAGCTTTCCACTGGAAACCTCCGTGATTGAATTCGACAGTAAATGTAGTAAGAATCTATTTACGTGTACTTGAGATGTTTATTACACGTTTTTAATCATTTCTGGGAACTCTCATTGTGTATTTTAATAGTTTTACCACAATTAGACAGTTTGCTTAGAACCGTTTACTGGAACCGCCACCATTTTAACTGATTCACACAAAAAAAACGCCAAAGCCAAATCTCCTTAATTCTAAACATAAAAACTATTCTCGTTATTCCAAGGCTTGAGACACCAATTCTGGGCTCTGTAAACATGAACTCTTAATGACTGAAAGCACAGTCCCGTGAAAACGCCACCCGAAGTACCCGGTCTTGTAAACATTACCAGTATTTTCATCATTTCACAGCTTTCCACTGGAAACCTCCGTGATTGAATTCGTCAGTAAATGTAGTAAGAATCTATTTACGTGTACGTGAGGTGTTTATTAAACGTTCTTAATCATTTCTGGGAACTCTCTTTGTGTATTTTAACAGTTTTACCACAATTAGACAGATTTCTTAGAAGTATTTCCTGGAACCATCACCATTTTAAATGATACACACACAAAAAAGCCGAAGCCAATCCTCCTAAATTGTAAACATAAACGCTATTCTCCTCATTCCAAGGCTTTAGACACCAATTCTGATCTCTGTAAACATGAACTCGTAATAATTGTAAGCACAGTCCCGTGAAAACGCCACCAGAAGTACCCGTACTTGTAAACATTACCAGTATTTTCGTCATTTCACAGCTTTCCACTGGAAACCTCCGTGATTGAATTCGACAGTAAATGTAGTAAGAATCTATTTACGTTACTTGAAATGTTTATTACACGTTCTTAATCATTTCTGGGAACTCTCATTGTGTATTTTAACAGTTTTAACACAATTAGACAGTTTGCTTAGAAGTATTTACTGGAACCGCCACCATTTTAACTGATTCACACAAAAATAGCCGAAGCCAATCATCCTAAATTGTAAACATAAACACTATGCTCCTCATTCCAAGGCTTTAGACACCAATTCTGAGCTCTGTAAACATGAACTCGTAATAATTGTAAGCACAGTCCCGTGAAAACGCCACCAGAAGTACCCGTACTTGTAAACATTACCAGTATTTTCGTCATTTCACAGCTTTCCACTGGAAACCTCCGTGATTGAATTCGACAGTAAATGTAGTAAGAATCTATTTACGTTACTTGAAATGTTTATTACACGTTCTTAATCATTTCTGGGAACTCTCATTGTGTATTTTAACAGTTTTAACACAATTAGACAGTTTGCTTAGAAGTATTTACTGGAACCGCCACCATTTTAACTGATTCACACAAAAATAGCCCAAGCCAATCATCCTAAATTGTAAACATAAACACTATGCTCCTCATTCCAAGGCTTTAGACACTAATTCTGAGCTCTGTAAACATGAACTCGTAATAATTGTAAGCACAGTCCCGTGAAAACGCCACCAGAAGTACCCGTACTTGTAAGCATTACCAGTATTTTCGTCATTTCACAGCTTTCCACTTGAAACCTCGGTGATTGAATTCGACAGTAAATGTAGTAAGAATCTATTTACGTGTACTTGAAATGTTTATTACACGTTTTTAATCATTTCTGGGAACTCTCATTGTGTATTTTAATAGTTTTACCACAATTAGACAGTTTGCTTAGAACTGTTTACTGGAACCGCCACCATTTTAACTGATTCACACAAAAAAAACGCCAAAGCCAAATCTCCTAAATTCTAAACATAAAAACTATTCTCGTTATTCCAAGGCTTTAGACACCAATTCTGGGCTCTGTAAACATGAACTCTTAATAACTGAAAGCACAGTCCCATGAAAACGCCACCCGAAGTACCCTGACTTGTAAACATTACCAGTATTTTCGACATTTCACAGCTTTCCTCTGGAAACCTCCGTGATTGAATTCATCAGTAAATGTAGTAAGAATCTATTTACGTATACTTGAGGTGTTTATTAAACGTTCTTAATCATTTCTGGGAACTCTCATTGTGTATTTTAACAGTTTTACCACAATTAGACAGATTTCTTAGAAGTATTTCCTGGAACCATCACCATTTTAAATGATACACACACAAAAAAGCCGAAGCCAATCCTCCTAAATTGTAAACATAAACGCTATTCTCCTCATTCCAAGGCTTTAGACACCAATTCTGATCTCTGTAAACATGAACTCATAATAATTGTAAGCACAGTCCCGTGAAAACGCCACCTGAAGTACCCGTACTTGTAAACATTACCAGTATTTTCGTCATTTCACAGCTTTCCACTGGAAACCTCCGTGATTGAATTCGACAGTAAATGTAGTAAGAATCTATTTACGTTACTTGAAATGTTTATTACACGTTCTTAATCATTTCTGGGAACTCTCATTGTGTATTTTAACAGTTTTAACACAATTAGACAGTTTGCTTAGAAGTGTTTACTGGAACTGCCACCATTTTAACTCATTCACACAAAAAACACGCCAAAGCCAATCCTCCTAAATTGTAAACATATAAACTATTCTCGTGATTCCAAGGCTTTAGACACCAATTCTGAGCTCTGTAAACATGAACTCTTAATAATTGAAAGCACAGTCCCGTGAAAACGACACCCGAAGTACCCGGACTTGTAAACATTACCAGTATTTTCGTCATTTCACAGCTTTCCACTGGAAACCTCCGTGATTGAATTCGACAGTAAATGTAGTAAGAATCTATTTACGTGTACTTGAGATGTTTATTACACGTTTTTAATCATTTCTGGGAACTCTCATTGTGTATTTTAATAGTTTTACCACAATTAGACAGTTTGCTTAGAACTGTTTACTGGAACCGCCACCATTTTAACTGATTCACACAAAAAAAAACGCCAAAGCCAAATCTCCTTAATTCTAAACATAAAAACTATTCTCGTTATTCCAAGGCTTGAGACACCAATTCTGAGCTCTGTAAACATGAACTCTTAATGACTGAAAGCACAGTCCCGTGAAAACGCCACCCGAAGTACCCGGTCTTGTAAACATTACCAGTATTTTCATCATTTCACAGCTTTCCACTGGAAACCTCCGTGATTGAATTCGTCAGTAAATGTAGTAAGAATCTATTTACGTGTACGTGAGGTGTTTATTAAACGTTCTTAATCATTTCTTGGAACTCTCTTTGTGTATTTTAACAGTTTTACCACAATTAGACAGATTTCTTAGAAGTATTTCCTGGAACCATCACCATTTTAAATGATACACACACAAAAAAGCCGAAGCCAATCCTCCTAAATTGTAAACATAAACGCTATTCTCCTCATTCCAAGGCTTTAGACACCAATTCTGATCTCTGTAAACATGAACTCGTAATAATTGTAAGCACAGTCCCGTGAAAACGCCACCAGAAGTACCCGTACTTGTAAACATTACCAGTATTTTCGTCATTTCACAGCTTTCCACTGGAAACCTCCGTGATTGAATTCGACAGTAAATGTAGTAAGAATCTATTTACGTTACTTGAAATGTTTATTACACGTTCTTAATCATTTCTGGGAACTCTCATTGTGTATTTTAACAGTTTTAACACAATTAGACAGTTTGCTTAGAAGTATTTACTGGAACCGCCACCATTTTAACTGATTCACACAAAAATAGCCGAAGCCAATCATCCTAAATTGTAAACATAAACACTATGCTCCTCATTCCAAGGCTTTAGACACCAATTCTGAGCTCTGTAAACATGAACTCGTAATAATTGTAAGCACAGTCCCGTGAAAACGCCACCAGAAGTACCCGTACTTGTAAGCATTACCAGTATTTTCGTCATTTCACAGCTTTCCACTTGAAACCTCGGTGATTGAATTCGACAGTAAATGTAGTAAGAATCTATTTACGTGTACTTGAAATGTTTATTACACGTTCTTAATCATTTCTGGGAAGTCTCATTGTGTATTTTAATAGTTTTACCACAATTAGACAGTTTGCTTAGAACTGTTTACTGGAACCGCCACCATTTTAACTGATTCACACAAAAAAAACGCCAAAGCCAAATCTCCTTAATTCTAAACATAAAAATTATTCTCGTTATTCAAAGGCTTGAGACACCAATTCTGGGCTCTGTAAACATGAACTCTTAATAACTGAAAGCACAGTCCCGTGAAAACGCCACCCGAAGTACCCGGTCTTGTAAACATTACCAGTATTTTCATCATTTCACAGCTTTCCACTGGAAACCTCCGTGATTGAATTCGACAGTAAATGTAGTAAGAATCTATTTACGTGTACTTGAGGTGTTTATTAAACGTTCTTAATCATTTCTGGGAACTATCATTGTGTATTTCAACAGTTTTACCACAATTAGACAGTTTGCTTAGAAGTATTTCCTGGAACAGTCACCATTTTGAATGATACACACAAAAAAAGCCGAAGCCAATCCTCCTAAATTGTAAACATAAACACTATTCTCCTCATTCCAAGGCTTTAGACACCAATTCTGAGCTCTGTAAACATGAACTCTTAATAATTGAAAGCACAGTCCCGTGAAAACGCCACCAGAAGTACCCGTACTTGTAAACATTACCAGTATTTTCGTCATTTCACAGCTTTCCACTCGAAACCTCCGTGATTGAATTCGACAGTAAATGTGGTAAGAATCTATTTACGTGTACTTGAAATGTTTATTACACGTTCTTAATCACTTCTGGGAACTTTCATTGTGTATTTTAACAGTTTTACCACAATTAGACAGTTTGCTTAGAAGTATTTACTGGAACCGCCACCATTTTAACTGATTCACACAAAAAACACGCCAAAGCCAATCCTCCTAAATTGTAAACATAAACACTATTCTCCTCATTCCAAGGCTTTAGACACCAATTCTGAGCTCTGTAAATATGAACTCGTAATAATTGTAAGCACAGTCCCGTGAAAACGCCACCAGAAGTACCCGTACTTGTAAACATTACCAGTATTTTCGTCATTTCACAGCTTTCCACTTGAAACCTCGGTGATGGAATTCGACAGTAAATGTAGTAAGAATCTATTTATGTGTACTTGAGATGTTTATTACACGTTTTTAATCATTTCTGGGAAGTCTGATTGTGTATTTTAATAGTTTTACCTCAATTAGACAGTTTGCTTAGAACTGTTCACTGGAACCGCCACCATTTTAACTGATTCACACAAAAAAAACGCCAAAGCCAATCCTCCTAAATTCTAAACATAAAAACTATTCTCGTTATTCCAAGGCTTTAGACAGGAATTCTGACCTCTGTAAACATAAACATTTAATATTTGAAAGCACTGTCCCGTGAAAACGCCACCCAAAGTACCCGGACTTGTAAACATTACCAGTATTTTCGTCATTTCACACTTTCCACTGGAAACCTCCGTGATTGAATTCGACAGTAAATGTAGTAAGAATCTATTTACGTGTACTTGAGGTGTTTATTAAACGTTCTTAATCATTTCTGGGAACTCTCATTGTGTATTTTAACAGTTTTAACAGAATTAGACAGTTTGCTTAGAAGTGTTTACTGGAACTGCCACCATTTTAACTGATTCACACAAAAAAAACGCCAAAGCCAATCCTCCTAAATTCTAAACATAAAAATTATTCTCGTTATTCCAAGGCTTTAGACACCAATTCTGAGCTCTGTAAACATGAACTCGTAATAATTGTAAGCACAGTCCCGTGAAAATGCCACCGGAAGTACCCGTACTTCTAAACATTACCAGTATTTTCGACATTTCACAGCTTTCCACTGGAAACCTCCGTGATTGAATTCGTCAGTAAATGAAGTAAGAATCTATTTACGTGTACTTGAGGTGTTTATTAAACGTTCTTAATCATTTCTGGGAACTCTCATTGTGTATTTTAACAGTTTTACCACAATTAGACAGTTTGCTTATAAGTATTTACTGGAACCGCCACCATTTTAACTGATTCACACAAAAATAGCCGAAGCCAATCATCCTAAATTGTAAACATAAACACTATGCTCCTCATTCCAAGGCTTTAGACACCAATTCTGAGCTCTGTAAACATGAACTCGTAATAATTGTAAGCACAGTCCCGTGAAAACGCCACCAGAAGTACCCGTACTTGTAAACATTACCAGTATTTTCGTCATTTCACAGCTTTCCACTTGAAACCTCGGTGATGGAATTCGACAGTAAATGTAGTAAGAATCTATTTATGTGTACTTGAGATGTTTATTACACGTTTTTAATCATTTCTGGGAAGTCTCATTGTGTATTTTAATAGTTTTACCTCAATTAGACAGTTTGCTTAGAACTGTTCACTGGAACCGCCACCATTTTAACTGATTCACACAAAAAAAACGCCAAAGCCAATCCTCCTAAATTGTAAACATAAAAACTATTCTCGTTATTCCAAGGCTTTAGACAGGAATTCTGACCTCTGTAAACATAAACATTTAATATTTGAAAGCACTGTCCCGTGAAAACGCCACCCAAAGTACCCGGACTTGTAAACATTACCAGTATTTTCGTCATTTCACACTTTCCACTGGAAACCTCCGTGATTGAATTCGACAGTAAAAGTAGTAAGAATCTATTTACGTGTACTTGAGGTGTTTATTAAACGTTCTTAATCATTTCTGGGAACTATCATTGTGTATTTCAACAGTTTTACCACAATTAGACAGTTTGCTTAGAAGTATTTCCTGGAACAGTCACCATTTTGAATGATACACACAAAAAAAGCCGAAGCCAATCCTCCTAAATTGTAAACATAAACACTATTCTCCTCATTCCAAGGCTTTAGACACCAATTCTGAGCTCTGTAAACATGAACTCGTAATAATTGTAAGCACAGTCCCGTGAAAACGCCACCAGAAGTACCCGTACTTGTAAACATTACCAGTATTTTCGTCATTTCACAGCTTTCCACTTGAAACCTCGGTGATTGAATTCGACAGTAAATGTAGTAAGAATCTATTTACGTGTACTTGAGATGTTTATTACACGTTTTTAATCATTTCTGGGAACTCTCATTGTGTATTTTAATAGTTTTACCACAATTAGACAGTTTGCTTAGAACTGTTTACTGGAACCCGCCACCATTTTAACTGATTCACACAAAAAAAACGCCAAAGCCAAATCTCCTAAATTCTAAACATAAAAACTATTCTCGTTATTCCAAGGCTTTAGACACCAATTCTGGGCTCTGTAAACATGAACTCTTAATAACTGAAAGCACAGTCCCATGAAAACGCCACCCGAAGTACCCTGACTTGTAAACATTACCAGTATTTTCGACATTTCACAGCTTTCCACTGGAAACCTCCGTGATTGAATTCGTCAGTAAATGTAGTAAGAATCTATTTACGTGTACGTGAGGTGTTTATTAAACGTTCTTAATCATTTCTGGGAACTCTCTTTGTGTATTTTAACAGTTTTACCACAATTAGACAGATTTCTTAGAAGTATTTCCTGGAACCATCACCATTTTAAATGATACACACACAAAAAAGCCGAAGCCAATCCTCCTAAATTGTAAACATAAACGCTATTCTCCTCATTCCAAGGCTTTAGACACCAATTCTGATCTCTGTAAACATGAACTCGTAATAATTGTAAGCACAGTCCCGTGAAAACGCCACCAGAAGTACCCGTACTTGTAAACATTACCAGTATTTTCGTCATTTCACAGCTTTCCACTGGAAACCTCCGTGATTGAATTCGACAGTAAATGTAGTAAGAATCTATTTACGTTACTTGAAATGTTTATTACACGTTCTTAATCATTTCTGGGAACTCTCATTGTGTATTTTAACAGTTTTAACACAATTAGACAGTTTGCTTAGAAGTATTTACTGGAACCGCCACCATTTTAACTGATTCACACAAAAATAGCCGAAGCCAATCATCCTAAATTGTAAACATAAACACTATGCTCCTCATTCCAAGGCTTTAGACACCAATTCTGAGCTCTGTAAACATGAACTCGTAATAATTGTAAGCACAGTCCCGTGAAAACGCCACCAGAAGTACCCGTACTTGTAAGCATTACCAGTATTTTCGTCATTTCACAGCTTTCCACTTGAAACCTCGGTGATTGAATTCGACAGTAAATGTAGTAAGAATCTATTTACGTGTACTTGAAATGTTTATTACACGTTCTTAATCATTTCTGGGAAGTCTCATTGTGTATTTTAATAGTTTTACCACAATTAGACAGTTTGCTTAGAACTGTTTACTGGAACCGCCACCATTTTAACTGATTCACACAAAAAAAACGCCAAAGCCAAATCTCCTTAATTCTAAACATAAAAATTATTCTCGTTATTCCAAGGCTTGAGACACCAATTCTGGGCTCTGTAAACATGAACTCTTAATAACTGAAAGCACAGTCCCGTGAAAACGCCACCCGAAGTACCCGGTCTTGTAAACATTACCAGTATTTTCATCATTTCACAGCTTTCCACTGGAAACCTCCGTGATTGAATTCAACAGTAAATGTAGTAAGAATCTATTTACGTGTACTTGAGGTGTTTATTAAACGTTCTTAATCATTTCTGGGAACTATCATTGTGTATTTCAACAGTTTTACCACAATTAGACAGTTTGCTTAGAAGTATTTCCTGGAACAGTCACCATTTTGAATGATACACACAAAAAAAGCCGAAGCCAATCCTCCTAAATTGTAAACATAAACACTATTCTCCTCATTCCAAGGCTTTAGACACCAATTCTGAGCTCTGTAAACATGAACTCTTAATAATTGTAAGCACAGTCCCGTGAAAACGCCACCAGAAGTACCCGTACTTGTAAACATTACCAGTATTTTCGTCATTTCACAGCTTTCCACTCGAAACCTCCGTGATTGAATTCGACAGTAAATGTGGTAAGAATCTATTTACGTGTACTTGAGGTGTTTATTAAACGTTCTTAATCATTTCTGGGAACTCTCATTGTGTATTTTAACAGTTTTACCACAATTAGACAGTTTGCTTATAAGTATTTACTGGAACCGCCACCATTTTAACTGATTCACACAAAAATAGCCGAAGCCAATCATCCTAAATTGTAAACATAAACACTATGCTCCTCATTCCAAGGCTTTAGACACCAATTCTGAGCTCTGTAAACATGAACTCGTAATAATTGTAAGCACAGTCCCGTGAAAACGCCACCAGAAGTACCCGTACTTGTAAGCATTACCAGTATTTTCGTCATTTCACAGCTTTCCACTTGAAACCTCGGTGATTGAATTCGACAGTAAATGTAGTAAGAATCTATTTACGTGTACTTGAAATGTTTATTACACGTTCTTAATCATTTCTGGGAAGTCTCATTGTGTATTTTAATAGTTTTACCACAATTAGACAGTTTGCTTAGAACTGTTTACTGGAACCGCCACCATTTTAACTGATTCACACAAAAAAAACGCCAAAGCCAATCCTCCTAAATTGTAAACATATAAACTATTCTCGTGATTCCAAGGCTTTAGACAACAATTCTGAGCTCTGGAAACATGAACTCTTAATAATTGTAAGCACAGTCCCGTGAAAACGCCACCAGAAGTACCCGTACTTGTAAACATTACCAGTATTTTCGTCATTTCACAGCTTTCCACTCGAAACCTCCGTGATTGAATTCGACAGTAAATGTGGTAAGAATCTATTTACGTGTACTTGAAATGTTTATTACACGTTCTTAATCACTTCTGGGAACTTTCATTGTGTATTTTAACAGTTTTACCACAATTAGACAGTTTGCTTAGAAGTATTTACTGGAACCGCCACCATTTTAACTGATTCACACAAAAAACACGCCAAAGCCAATCCTCCTAAATTGTAAACATAAACACTATTCTCCTCATTCCAAGGCTTTAGACACCAATTCTGAGCTCTGTAAACATGAACTCGTAATAATTGTAAGCACAGTCCCGTGAAAACGCCACCAGAAGTACCCGTACTTGTACACATGACCAGTATTTTCGTCATTTCACAGCTTTCCACTTGAAACCTCGGTGATGGAATTCGACAGTAAATGTAGTAAGAATCTATTTATGTGTACTTGAGATGTTTATTACACGTTTTTAATCATT
Source organism: Myotis daubentonii (assembly GCF_963259705.1). Taxonomy (NCBI): domain Eukaryota; kingdom Metazoa; phylum Chordata; class Mammalia; order Chiroptera; family Vespertilionidae; genus Myotis; species Myotis daubentonii. Next base: position 371,642 of record NW_026775455.1, read on the forward strand.
TCTGGGAAGTCTCATTGTGTATTTTAATAGTTTTACCTCAATTAGACAGTTTGCTTAGAACTGTTCACTGGAACCGCCACCATTTTAACTGATTCACACAAAAAAAACGCCAAAGCCAATCCTCCTAAATTCTAAACATAAAAACTATTCTCGTTATTCCAAGGCTTTAGACAGGAATTCTGACCTCTGTAAACATAAACATTTAATATTTGAAAGCACTGTCCCGTGAAAACGCCACCCAAAGTACCCGGACTTGTAAACATTACCAGTATTTTCGTCATTTCACACTTTCCACTGGAAACCTCCGTGATTGAATTCGACAGTAAATGTAGTAAGAATCTATTTACGTGTACTTGAGGTGTTTATTAAACGTTCTTAATCATTTCTGGGAAGTCTCATTGTGTATTTTAATAGTTTTACCACAATTAGACAGTTTGCTTAGAACTGTTTACTGGAACCGCCACCATTTTAACTGATTCACACAAAAAAAACGCCAAAGCCAAATCTCCTTAATTCTAAACATAAAAATTATTCTCGTTATTCCAAGGCTTGAGACACCAATTCTGGGCTCTGTAAACATGAACTCTTAATAACTGAAAGCACAGTCCCGTGAAAACGCCACCCGAAGTACCCGGTCTTGTAAACATTACCAGTATTTTCATCATTTCACAGCTTTCCACTGGAAACCTCCGTGATTGAATTCAACAGTAAATGTAGTAAGAATCTATTTACGTGTACTTGAGGTGTTTATTAAACGTTCTTAATCATTTCTGGGAACTATCATTGTGTATTTCAACAGTTTTACCACAATTAGACAGTTTGCTTAGAAGTATTTCCTGGAACAGTCACCATTTTGAATGATACACACAAAAAAAGCCGAAGCCAATCCTCCTAAATTGTAAACATAAACACTATTCTCCTCATTCCAAGGCTTTAGACACCAATTCTGAGCTCTGTAAACATGAACTCTTAATAATTGTAAGCACAGTCCCGTGAAAACGCCACCAGAAGTACCCGTACTTGTAAACATTAACAGTATTTTCGTCATTTCACAGCTTTCCACTCGAAACCTCCGTGATTGAATTCGACAGTAAATGTGGTAAGAATCTATTTACGTGTACTTGAGGTGTTTATTAAACGTTCTTAATCATTTCTGGGAACTCTCATTGTGTATTTTAACAGTTTTACCACAATTAGAGAGTTTGCTTATAAGTATTTACTGGAACCGCCACCATTTTAACTGATTCACACAAAAATAGCCGAAGCCAATCATCCTAAATTGTAAACATAAACACTATGCTCCTCATTCCAAGGCTTTAGACACCAATTCTGAGCTCTGTAAACATGAACTCGTAATAATTGTAAGCACAGTCCCGTGAAAACGCCACCAGAAGTACCCGTACTTGTAAGCATTACCAGTATTTTCGTCATTTCACAGCTTTCCACTTGAAACCTCGGTGATTGAATTCGACAGTAAATGTAGTAAGAATCTATTTACGTGTACTTGAAATGTTTATTACACGTTCTTAATCATTTCTGGGAAGTCTCATTGTGTATTTTAATAGTTTTACCACAATTAGACAGTTTGCTTAGAACTGTTTACTGGAACCGCCACCATTTTAACTGATTCACACAAAAAAACCGCCAAAGCCAATCCTCCTAAATTGTAAACATATAAACTATTCTCGTGATTCCAAGGCTTGAGACACCAATTCTGGGCTCTGTAAACATGAACTATTAATAACTGAAAGCACAGTCCCGTGAAAACGCCACCCGAAGTACCCGGTCTTGTAAACATTACCAGTATTTTCATCATTTCACAGCTTTCCACTGGAAACCTCCGTGATTGAATTCGACAGTAAATGTAGTAAGAATCTATTTACGTGTACTTGAGGTGTTTATTAAACGTTCTTAATCATTTCTGGGAACTATCATTGTGTATTTCAACAGTTTTACCACAATTAGACAGTTTGCTTAGAAGTATTTCCTGGAACAGTCACCATTTTGAATGATACACACAAAAAAAGCCGAAGCCAATCCTCCTAAATTGTAAACATAAACACTATTCTCCTCATTCCAAGGCTTTAGACACCAATTCTGAGCTCTGTAAACATGAACTCTTAATTATTGTAAGCACAGTCCCGTGAAAACGCCACCAGAAGTACCCGTACTTGTAAACATTACCAGTATTTTCGTCATTTCACAGCTTTCCACTCGAAACCTCCGTGATTGAATTCGACAGTAAATGTGGTAAGAATCTATTTACGTGTACTTGAAATGTTTATTACACGTTCTTAATCACTTCTGGGAACTTTCATTGTGTATTTTAACAGTTTTACCACAATTAGACAGTTTGCTTAGAAGTATTTACTGGAACCGCCACCATTTTAACTGATTCACACAAAAAACACGCCAAAGCCAATCCTCCTAAATTGTAAACATAAACACTATTCTCCTCATTCCAAGGCTTTAGACACCAATTCTGAGCTCTGTAAATATGAACTCGTAATAATTGTAAGCACAGTCCCGTGAAAACGCCACCAGAAGTACCCGTACTTGTAAACATTACCAGTATTTTCGTCATTTCACAGCTTTCCACTTGAAACCTCGGTGATGGAATTCGACAGTAAATGTAGTAAGAATCTATTTATGTGTACTTGAGATGTTTATTACACGTTTTTAATCATTTCTGGGAAGTCTCATTGTGTATTTTAATAGTTTTACCTCAATTAGACAGTTTGCTTAGAACTGTTCACTGGAACCGCCACCATTTTAACTGATTCACACAAAAAAAACGCCAAAGCCAATCCTCCTAAATTCTAAACATAAAAACTATTCTCGTTATTCCAAGGCTTTAGACAGGAATTCTGACCTCTGTAAACATAAACATTTAATATTTGAAAGCACTGTCCCGTGAAAACGCCACCCAAAGTACCCGGACTTGTAAACATTACCAGTATTTTCGTCATTTCACACTTTCCACTGGAAACCTCCGTGATTGAATTCGACAGTAAATGTAGTAAGAATCTATTTACGTGTACTTGAGGTGTTTATTAAACGTTCTTAATCATTTCTGGGAACTCTCATTGTGTATTTTAACAGTTTTAACAGAATTAGACAGTTTGCTTAGAAGTGTTTACTGGAACTGCCACCATTTTAACTGATTCACACAAAAAAAACGCCAAAGCCAATCCTACTAAATTCTAAACATAAAAATTATTCTCGTTATTCCAAGGCTTTAGACACCAATTCTGAGCTCTGTAAACATGAACTCGTAATAATTGTAAGCACAGTCCCGTGAAAATGCCACCGGAAGTACCCGTACTTCTAAACATTACCAGTATTTTCGACATTTCACAGCTTTCCACTGGAAAATTCCGTGATTGAATTCGTCAGTAAATGTAGTAAGAATCTATTTACGTGTACTTGAGGTGTTTATTAAACGTTCTTAATCATTTCTGGGAACTCTCATTGTGTATTTTAACAGTTTTACCACAATTAGACAGTTTGCTTATAAGTATTTACTGGAACCGCCACCATTTTAACTGATTCACACAAAAATAGCCGAAGCCAATCATCCTAAATTGTAAACATAAACACTATGCTCCTCATTCCAAGGCTTTAGACACCAATTCTGAGCTCTGTAAACATGAACTCGTAATAATTGTAAGCACAGTCCCGTGAAAACGCCACCAGAAGTACCCGTACTTGTAAGCATTACCAGTATTTTCGTCATTTCACAGCTTTCCACTTGAAACCTCGGTGATTGAATTCGACAGTAAATGTAGTAAGAATCTATTTACGTGTACTTGAAATGTTTATTACACGTTCTTAATCATTTCTGGGAAGTCTCATTGTGTATTTTAATAGTTTTACCACAATTAGACAGTTTGCTTAGAACTGTTTACTGGAACCGCCACCATTTTAACTGATTCACACAAAAAAAACGCCAAAGCCAATCCTCCTAAATTGTAAACATATAAACTATTCTCGTGATTCCAAGGCTTTAGACACCAATTCTGAGCTCTGGAAACATGAACTCTTAATAATTGTAAGCACAGTCCCGTGAAAACGCCACCAGAAGTACCCGTACTTGTAAACATTACCAGTATTTTCGTCATTTCACAGCTTTCCACTCGAAACCTCCGTGATTGAATTCGACAGTAAATGTGGTAAGAATCTATTTACGTGTACTTGAAATGTTTATTACACGTTCTTAATCACTTCTGGGAACTTTCATTGTGTATTTTAACAGTTTTACCACAATTAGACAGTTTGCTTAGAAGTATTTACTGGAACCGCCACCATTTTAACTGATTCACACAAAAAACACGCCAAAGCCAATCCTCCTAAATTGTAAACATAAACACTATTCTCCTCATTCCAAGGCTTTAGACACCAATTCTGAGCTCTGTAAACATGAACTCGTAATAATTGTAAGCACAGTCCCGTGAAAACGCCACCAGAAGTACCCGTACTTGTAAACATTACCAGTATTTTCGTCATTTCACAGCTTTCCACTTGAAACCTCGGTGATGGAATTCGACAGTAAATGTAGTAAGAATCTATTTATGTGTACTTGAGATGTTTATTACACGTTTTTAATCATTTCTGGGAAGTCTCATTGTGTATTTTAATAGTTTTACCTCAATTAGACAGTTTGCTTAGAACTGTTCACTGGAACCGCCACCATTTTAACTGATTCACACAAAAAAAAACGCCAAAGCCAATCCTCCTAAATTGTAAACATAAAAACTATTCTCGTTATTCCAAGGCTTTAGACAGGAATTCTGACCTCTGTAAACATAAACATTTAATATTTGAAAGCACTGTCCCGTGAAAACGCCACCCAAAGTACCCGGACTTGTAAACATTACCAGTATTTTCGTCATTTCACACTTTCCACTGGAAACCTCCGTGATTGAATTCGACAGTAAATGTAGTAAGAATCTATTTACGTGTACTTGAGGTGTTTATTAAACGTTCTTAATCATTTCTGGGAACTATCATTGTGTATTTCAACAGTTTTACCACAATTAGACAGTTTGCTTAGAAGTATTTCCTGGAACAGTCACCATTTTGAATGATACACACAAAAAAAGCCGAAGCCAATCCTCCTAAATTGTAAACATAAACACTATTCTCCTCATTCCAAGGCTTTAGACACCAATTCTGAGCTCTGTAAACATGAACTCGTAATAATTGTAAGCACAGTCCCGTGAAAACGCCACCAGAAGTACCCGTACTTGTAAACATTACCAGTATTTTCGTCATTTCACAGCTTTCCACTTGAAACCTCGGTGATTGAATTCGACAGTAAATGTAGTAAGAATCTATTTACGTGTACTTGAGATGTTTATTACACGTTTTTAATCATTTCTGGGAACTCTCTTTGTGTATTTTAATAGTTTTACCACAATTAGACAGTTTGCTTAGAACTGTTTACTGGAACCCGCCACCATTTTAACTGATTCACACAAAAAAAACGCCAAAGCCAAATCTCCTAAATTCTAAACATAAAAACTATTCTCGTTATTCCAAGGCTTTAGACACCAATTCTGGGCTCTGTAAACATGAACTCTTAATAACTGAAAGCACAGTCCCATGAAAACGCCACCCGAAGTACCCTGACTTGTAAACATTACCAGTATTTTCGACATTTCACAGCTTTCCTCTGGAAACCTTCGTCATTGAATTCGTCAGTAAATCTGGTAAGAATCTATTTACGTGTACTTGAGGTGTTTATTAAACGTTCTTAATCATTTCTGGGAACTCTCATTGTGTATTTTAACAGTTTTACCACAATTAGACAGATTTCTTAGAAGTATTTCCTGGAACCATCACCATTTTAAATGATACACACACAAAAAAGCCGAAGCCAATCCTCCTAAATTGTAAACATAAACGCTATTCTCCTCATTCCAAGGCTTTAGACACCAATTCTGATCTCTGTAAACATGAACTCGTAATAATTGTAAGCACAGTCCCGTGAAAACGCCACCAAAAGTACCCGTACTTGTAAACATTACCAGTATTTTCGTCATTTCACAGCTTTCCACTGGAAACCTCCGTGATTGAATTCGACAGTAAATGTAGTAAGAATCTATTTACGTTACTTGAAATGTTTATTACACGTTCTTAATCATTTCTGGGAACTCTCATTGTGTATTTTAACAGTTTTAACACAATTAGACAGTTTGCTTAGAAGTGTTTACTGGAACCGCCACCATTTTAACTGATTCACACAAAAAAAACGCCAAAGCCAATCCTCCTAAATTCTAAACATAAAAATTATTCTCGTTATTCCAAGGCTTTAGAAACCAATTCTGAGCTCTGTAAACATGAACTCGTAATAATTGTAAGCACAGTCCCGTGAAAATGCCACCGGAAGTACCCGTACTTGTAAACATTACCAGTATTTTCCACATTTCACAGCTTTCCACTGGAAACCTCCGTGATTGAATTCGTCAGTAAATGTAGTAAGAATCTATTTACGTGTACTTGAGGTGTTTATTAAACGTTCTTAATCATTTCTGGGAACTCTCATTGTGTATTTTAACAGTTTTACCACAATTAGACAGTTTGCTTAGAAGTATTTACTGGAACCGCCACCATTTTAACTGATTCACACAAAAATAGCCGAAGCCAATCATCCTAAATTGTAAACATAAACACTATGCTCCTCATTCCAAGGCTTTAGACACCAATTCTGAGCTCTGTAAACATGAACTCGTAATAATTGTAAGCACAGTCCCGTGAAAACGCCACCAGAAGTACCCGTACTTGTAAGCATCACCAGTATTTTCGTCATTTCACAGCTTTCCACTTGAAACCTCGGTGATTGAATTCGACAGTAAATGTAGTAAGAATCTATTTGCGTGTACTTGAAATGTTTATTACACGTTCTTAATCATTTCTGGGAAGTCTCATTGTGTATTTTAATAGTTTTACCACAATTAGACAGTTTGCTTAGAACTGTTTACTGGAACCGCCACCATTTTAACTGATTCACACAAAAAAAACGCCATTGCCAAATCTCCTTAATTCTAAACATAAAAACTATTCTCGTTATTCCAAGGCTTGAGACACCAATTCTGGGCTCTGTAAACATGAACTCTTAATAACTGAAAGCACAGTCCCGTGAAAACGCCACCCGAAGTACCCGGTCTTGTAAACATTACCAGTATTTTCATCATTTCACAGCTTTCCACTGGAAACCTCCGTGATTGAATTCGTCAGTAAATGTAGTAAGAATCTATTTACGTGTACTTGAGGTGTTTATTAAACGTTCTTAATCATTTCTGGGAACTCTCTTTGTGTATTTTAACAGTTTTACCACAATTAGACAGATTTCTTAGAAGTATTTCCTGGAACCGTCACCATTTTAAATGATACACACACAAAAAAGCCGAAGCCAATCCTCCTAAATTGTAAACATAAACGCTATTCTCCTCATTCCAAGGCTTTAGACACCAATTCTGATCTCTGTAAACATGAACTCGTAATAATTGTAAGCACAGTCCCGTGAAAACGCCACCAGAAGTACCCGTACTTGTAAACATTACCAGTATTTTCGTCATTTCACAGCTTTCCACTCGAAACCTCCGTGATTGAATTCGACAGTAAATGTAGTAAGAATCTATTTACGTGTACTTGAAATGTTTCTTACACGTTCTTAATCACTTCTGGGTACACTCATTGTGTATTTTAACAGTTTTACCACAATTGGACAGTTTGCTTAGAAGTATTTACTGGAACCGACACCATTTTAACTGATTCACACAAAAAACACGCCAAAGCCAATCCTCCTAAATTGTAAACATATACACTATTCTCCTCATTCCAAGGCTTTAGACACCAATTCTGAGCTCTGTAAACATGAACTCGTAATAATTGAAAGTACAGTCCCGTGAAAACGCCACCCGAAGTACCCGGACTTGTAAACATTACCAGTATTTTCGTCATTTCACAGCTTTCCACTGGAAACCTCCGTGATTGAATTCGACAGTAAATGTAGTAAGAATCTATTTACGTGTACTTGAGGTGTTTATTAAACGGTCTTAATCATTTCTGGGAAATATCATTGTGTATTTTAACAGTTTTACCACAATTAGACAGTTGCTTAGAAGTATTTACTGGAACCGTCACCATTATGAATGATACACACAAAAAAAGCCGAAGCCAATCCTCCTAAATTGTAAACATAAACACTATTCTCCTCATTCCAAGGCTTTAGACACCAATTCTGAGCTCTGTAAACATGAACTCGTAATAATTGTAAGCACAGTCCCGTGAAAACGCCTCCAGAAGTACCCGTACTTGTAAACATTACCAGTATTTTCGTCATTTCACAGCTTTCCACTTGAAACCTCGGTGATTGAATTCGACAGTAAATGTAGTAAGAATCTATTTACGTGTACTTGAGATGTTTATTACACGTTTTTAATCATTTCTGGGAACTCTCATTGTGTATTTTAATAGTTTTACCACAATTAGACAGTTTGCTTAGAACTGTTTACTGGAACCGCCACCATTTTAACTGATTCACACAAAAAAAACGCCAAAGCCAAATCTCCTAAATTCTAAACATAAAAACTATTCTCGTTATTCCAAGGCTTTAGACACCAATTCTGGGCTCTGTAAACATGAACTCTTAATAACTGAAAGCACAGTCCCATGAAAACGCCACCCGAAGTACCCTGACTTGTAAACATTACCAGTATTTTCGACATTTCACAGCTTTCCTCTGGAAACCTCCGTGATTGAATTCATCAGTAAATGTAGTAAGAATCTATTTACGTTACTTGAAATGTTTATTACACGTTCTTAATCATTTCTGGGAACTCTCATTGTGTATTTTAACAGTTTTAACACAATTAGACAGTTTGCTTAGAAGTGTTTACTGGAACCGCCACCATTTTAACTGATTCACACAAAAAAAACGCCAAAGCCAATCCTCCTAAATTCTAAACATAAAAATTATTCTAGTTATTCCAAGGCTTTAGACACCAATTCTGAGCTCTGTAAACATGAACTCGTAATAATTGTAAGCACAGTCCCGTGAAAATGCCACCGGAAGTACCCGTACTTGTAAACATTACCAGTATTTTCGTCATTTCACAGCTTTCCACTGGAAACCTCCGTGATTGAATTCGACAGTAAATGTAGTAAGAATCTATTTACGTGTACTTGAGGTGTTTATTAAACGGTCTTAATCATTTCTGGGAAATATCATTGTGTATTTTAACAGTTTTACCACAATTAGACAGTTGCTTAGAAGTATTTACTGGAACCGTCACCATTATGAATGATACACACAAAAAAAGCCGAAGCCAATCCTCCTAAATTGTAAACATAAACACTATTCTCCTCATTCCAAGGCTTTAGACACCAATTCTGAGCTCTGTAAACATGAACTCGTAATAATTGTAAGCACAGTCCCGTGAAAACGCCTCCAGAAGTACCCGTACTTGTAAACATTACCAGTATTTTCGTCATTTCACAGCTTTCCACTTGAAACCTCGGTGATTGAATTCGACAGTAAATGTAGTAAGAATCTATTTACGTGTACTTGAGATGTTTATTACACGTTTTTAATCATTTCTGGGAACTCTCATTGTGTATTTTAATAGTTTTACCACAATTAGACAGTTTGCTTAGAACTGTTTACTGGAACCGCCACCATTTTAACTGATTCACACAAAAAAAACGCCAAAGCCAAATCTCCTAAATTCTAAACATAAAAACTATTCTCGTTATTCCAAGGCTTTAGACACCAATTCTGGGCTCTGTAAACATGAACTCTTAATAACTGAAAGCACAGTCCCATGAAAACGCCACCCGAAGTACCCTGACTTGTAAACATTACCAGTATTTTCGACATTTCACAGCTTTCCTCTGGAAACCTCCGTGATTGAATTCATCAGTAAATGTAGTAAGAATCTATTTACGTTACTTGAAATGTTTATTACACGTTCTTAATCATTTCTGGGAACTCTCATTGTGTATTTTAACAGTTTTAACACAATTAGACAGTTTGCTTAGAAGTGTTTACTGGAACCGCCACCATTTTAACTGATTCACACAAAAAAAACGCCAAAGCCAATCCTCCTAAATTCTAAACATAAAAATTATTCTCGTTATTCCAAGGCTTTAGACACCAATTCTGAGCTCTGTAAACATGAACTCGTAATAATTGTAAGCACAGTCCCGTGAAAATGCCACCGGAAGTACCCGTACTTGTAAACATTACCAGTATTTTCGACATTTCACAGCTTTCCACTGGAAACATCCGTGATTGAATTCGTCAGTAAATGTAGTAAGAATCTATTTACGTGTACTTGAGGTGTTTATTAAACGTTCTTAATCATTTCTGGGAACTCTCATTGTGTATTTTAACAGTTTTACCACAATTAGACAGTTTGCTTAGAAGTATTTACTGGAACCGCCACCATTTTAACTGATTCACACAAAAATAGCCGAAGCCAATCATCCTAAATTGTAAACATAAACACTATGCTCCTCATTCCAAGGCTTTAGACACCAATTCTGAGCTCTGTAAACATGAACTCGTAATAATTGTAAGCACAGTCCCGTGAAAACGCCACCAGAAGTACCCGTACTTGTAAGCATCACCAGTATTTTCGTCATTTCACAGCTTTCCACTTGAAACCTCGGTGATTGAATTCGACAGTAAATGTAGTAAGAATCTATTTACGTGTACTTGAAATGTTTATTACACGTTCTTAATCATTTCTGGGAAGTCTCATTGTGTATTTTAATAGTTTTACCACAATTAGACAGTTTGCTTAGAACTGTTTACTGGAACCGCCACCATTTTAACTGATTCACACAAAAAAAACGCCAAAGCCAAATCTCCTTAATTCTAAACATAAAAATTATTCTCGTTATTCCAAGGCTTGAGACACCAATTCTGGGCTCTGTAAACATGAACTCTTAATAACTGAAAGCACAGTCCCGTGAAAACGCCACCCGAAGTACCCGGTCTTGTAAACATTACCAGTATTTTCATCATTTCACAGCTTTCCACTGGAAACCTCCGTGATTGAATTCGTCAGTAAATGTAAGAATCTATTTACGTGTACTTGAGGTGTTTATTAAACGTTCTTAATCATTTCTGGGAACTCTCTTTGTGTATTTTAACAGTTTTACCACAATTAGACAGATTTCTTAGAAGTATTTCCTGGAACCGTCACCATTTTAAATGATACACACACAAAAAAGCCGAAGCCAATCCTCCTAAATTGTAAACATAAACGCTATTCTCCTCATTCCAAGGCTTTAGACACCAATTCTGATCTCTGTAAACATGAACTCGTAATAATTGTAAGCACAGTCCCGTGAAAACGCCACCAGAAGTACCCGTACTTGTAAACATTACCAGTATTTTCGTCATTTCACAGCTTTCCACTCGAAACCTCCGTGATTGAATTCGACAGTAAATGTAGTAAGAATCTATTTACGTGTACTTGAAATGTTTCTTACACGTTCTTAATCACTTCTGGGTACACTCATTGTGTATTTTAACAGTTTTACCACAATTGGACAGTTTGCTTAGAAGTATTTACTGGAACCGACACCATTTTAACTGATTCACACAAAAAACACGCCAAAGCCAATCCTCCTAAATTGTAAACATATACACTATTCTCCTCATTCCAAGGCTTTAGACACCAATTCTGAGCTCTGTAAACATGAACTCGTAATAATTGAAAGTACAGTCCCGTGAAAACGCCACCCGAAGTACCCGGACTTGTAAACATTACCAGTATTTTCGTCATTTCACAGCTTTCCACTGGAAACCTCCGTGATTGAATTCGACAGTAAATGTAGTAAGAATCTATTTACGTGTACTTGAGGTGTTTATTAAACGGTCTTAATCATTTCTGGGAAATATCATTGTGTATTTTAACAGTTTTACCACAATTAGACAGTTGCTTAGAAGTATTTACTGGAACCGTCACCATTATGAATGATACACACAAAAAAAGCCGAAGCCAATCCTCCTAAATTGTAAACATAAACACTATTCTCCTCATTCCAAGGCTTTAGACACCAATTCTGAGCTCTGTAAACATGAACTCGTAATAATTGTAAGCACAGTCCCGTGAAAACGCCTCCAGAAGTACCCGTACTTGTAAACATTACCAGTATTTTCGTCATTTCACAGCTTTCCACTTGAAACCTCGGTGATTGAATTCGACAGTAAATGTAGTAAGAATCTATTTACGTGTACTTGAGATGTTTATTACACGTTTTTAATCATTTCTGGGAACTCTCATTGTGTATTTTAATAGTTTTACCACAATTAGACAGTTTGCTTAGAACTGTTTACTGGAACCGCCACCATTTTAACTGATTCACACAAAAAAAACGCCAAAGCCAAATCTCCTAAATTCTAAACATAAAAACTATTCTCGTTATTCCAAGGCTTTAGACACCAATTCTGGGCTCTGTAAACATGAACTCTTAATAACTGAAAGCACAGTCCCATGAAAACGCCACCCGAAGTACCCTGACTTGTAAACATTACCAGTATTTTCGACATTTCACAGCTTTCCTCTGGAAACCTCCGTGATTGAATTCATCAGTAAATGTAGTAAGAATCTATTTACGTTACTTGAAATGTTTATTACACGTTCTTAATCATTTCTGGGAACTCTCATTGTGTATTTTAACAGTTTTAACACAATTAGACAGTTTGCTTAGAAGTGTTTACTGGAACCGCCACCATTTTAACTGATTCACACAAAAAAAACGCCAAAGCCAATCCTCCTAAATTCTAAACATAAAAATTATTCTCGTTATTCCAAGGCTTTAGACACCAATTCTGAGCTCTGTAAACATGAACTCGTAATAATTGTAAGCACAGTCCCGTGAAAATGCCACCGGAAGTACCCGTACTTGTAAACATTACCAGTATTTTCGTCATTTCACAGCTTTCCACTGGAAACCTCCGTGATTGAATTCGACAGTAAATGTAGTAAGAATCTATTTACGTGTACTTGAGGTGTTTATTAAACGGTCTTAATCATTTCTGGGAAATATCATTGTGTATTTTAACAGTTTTACCACAATTAGACAGTTGCTTAGAAGTATTTACTGGAACCGTCACCATTATGAATGATACACACAAAAAAAGCCGAAGCCAATCCTCCTAAATTGTAAACATAAACACTATTCTCCTCATTCCAAGGCTTTAGACACCAATTCTGAGCTCTGTAAACATGAACTCGTAATAATTGTAAGCACAGTCCCGTGAAAACGCCTCCAGAAGTACCCGTACTTGTAAACATTACCAGTATTTTCGTCATTTCACAGCTTTCCACTTGAAACCTCGGTGATTGAATTCGACAGTAAATGTAGTAAGAATCTATTTACGTGTACTTGAGATGTTTATTACACGTTTTTAATCATTTCTGGGAACTCTCATTGTGTATTTTAATAGTTTTACCACAATTAGACAGTTTGCTTAGAACTGTTTACTGGAACCGCCACCATTTTAACTGATTCACACAAAAAAAACGCCAAAGCCAAATCTCCTAAATTCTAAACATAAAAACTATTCTCGTTATTCCAAGGCTTTAGACACCAATTCTGGGCTCTGTAAACATGAACTCTTAATAACTGAAAGCACAGTCCCATGAAAACGCCACCCGAAGTACCCTGACTTGTAAACATTACCAGTATTTTCGACATTTCACAGCTTTCCTCTGGAAACCTCCGTGATTGAATTCATCAGTAAATGTAGTAAGAATCTATTTACGTTACTTGAAATGTTTATTACACGTTCTTAATCATTTCTGGGAACTCTCATTGTGTATTTTAACAGTTTTAACACAATTAGACAGTTTGCTTAGAAGTGTTTACTGGAACCGCCACCATTTTAACTGATTCACACAAAAAAAACGCCAAAGCCAATCCTCCTAAATTCTAAACATAAAAATTATTCTCGTTATTCCAAGGCTTTAGACACCAATTCTGAGCTCTGTAAACATGAACTCGTAATAATTGTAAGCACAGTCCCGTGAAAATGCCACCGGAAGTACCCGTACTTGTAAACATTACCAGTATTTTCGACATTTCACAGCTTTCCACTGGAAACATCCGTGATTGAATTCGTCAGTAAATGTAGTAAGAATCTATTTACGTGTACTTGAGGTGTTTATTAAACGTTCTTAATCATTTCTGGGAACTCTCATTGTGTATTTTAACAGTTTTACCACAATTAGACAGTTTGCTTAGAAGTATTTACTGGAACCGCCACCATTTTAACTGATTCACACAAAAATAGCCGAAGCCAATCATCCTAAATTGTAAACATAAACACTATGCTCCTCATTCCAAGGCTTTAGACACCAATTCTGAGCTCTGTAAACATGAACTCGTAATAATTGTAAGCACAGTCCCGTGAAAACGCCACCAGAAGTACCCGTACTTGTAAGCATCACCAGTATTTTCGTCATTTCACAGCTTTCCACTTGAAACCTCGGTGATTGAATTCGACAGTAAATGTAGTAAGAATCTATTTACGTGTACTTGAAATGTTTATTACACGTTCTTAATCATTTCTGGGAAGTCTCATTGTGTATTTTAATAGTTTTACCACAATTAGACAGTTTGCTTAGAACTGTTTACTGGAACCGCCACCATTTTAACTGATTCACACAAAAAAAACGCCAAAGCCAAATCTCCTTAATTCTAAACATAAAAATTATTCTCGTTATTCCAAGGCTTGAGACACCAATTCTGGGCTCTGTAAACATGAACTCTTAATAACTGAAAGCACAGTCCCGTGAAAACGCCACCCGAAGTACCCGGTCTTGTAAACATTACCAGTATTTTCATCATTTCACAGCTTTCCACTGGAAACCTCCGTGATTGAATTCGTCAGTAAATGTAAGAATCTATTTACGTGTACTTGAGGTGTTTATTAAACGTTCTTAATCATTTCTGGGAACTCTCTTTGTGTATTTTAACAGTTTTACCACAATTAGACAGATTTCTTAGAAGTATTTCCTGGAACCGTCACCATTTTAAATGATACACACACAAAAAAGCCGAAGCCAATCCTCCTAAATTGTAAACATAAACGCTATTCTCCTCATTCCAAGGCTTTAGACACCAATTCTGATCTCTGTAAACATGAACTCGTAATAATTGTAAGCACAGTCCCGTGAAAACGCCACCAGAAGTACCCGTACTTGTAAACATTACCAGTATTTTCGTCATTTCACAGCTTTCCACTCGAAACCTCCGTGATTGAATTCGACAGTAAATGTAGTAAGAATCTATTTACGTGTACTTGAAATGTTTCATACACGTTCTTAATCACTTCTGGGTACACTCATTGTGTATTTTAACAGTTTTACCACAATTGGACAGTTTGCTTAGAAGTATTTACTGGAACCGACACCATTTTAACTGATTCACACAAAAAACACGCCAAAGCCAATCCTCCTAAATTGTAAACATATACACTATTCTCCTCATTCCAAGGCTTTAGACACCAATTCTGAGCTCTGTAAACATGAACTCGTAATAATTAAAAGTACAGTCCCGTGAAAACGCCACCCGAAGTACCCGGACTTGTAAACATTACCAGTATTTTCGTCATTTCACAGCTTTCCACTGGAAACCTCCGTGATTGAATTCGACAGTAAATGTAGTAAGAATCTATTTACGTGTACTTGAGGTGTTTATTAAACGTTCTTAATCATTTCTGGGAAATATCATTGTGTATTTTAACAGTTTTACCACAATTAGACAGTTTGCTTAGAAGTATTTACTGGAACCGTCACCATTTTGAATGATACACACACAAAAAAGCCGAAGCCAATCCTCCTAAATTGTAAACATAAACGCTATTCTCCTCATTCCAAGGCTTTAGACACCAATTCTGATCTCTGTAAACATGAACTCGTCATAATTGTAAGCACAGTCCCGTGAAAACGCCACCAGAAGTATCCGTACTTGTAAACATTACCAGTATTTTCGTCATTTCACAGCTTTCCACTCGAAACCTCCGTGATTGAATTCGACAGTAAAGGTAGTAAGAATCTATTTATGTGTACTTGAAATGTTTCTTACACGTTCTTAATCACTTCTGGGTACTTTCATTGTGTATTTTAACAGTTTTACCACAATTGGACAGTTTGCTTAGAAGTATTTACTGGAACCGACACCATTTTAACTGATTCACACAAAAAACACGCCAAAGCCAATCCTCCTAAATTGTAAACATAAACGCTATTCTCCTCATTCCAAGGCTTTAGACACCAATTCTGATCTCTGTAAACATGAACTCGTAATAATTGTAAGCACAGTCCCTTGAAAACGCCACCAGAAGTACCCGTACTTGTAAACATTACCAGTATTTTCGTCATTTCACAGCTTTCCAGTGGAAACCTCCGTGATTGAATTCGACAGTAAATGTAGTAAGAATCTATTTACGTGTACTTGAGGTGTTTATTAAACGGTCTTAATCATTTCTGGGAAATATCATTGTGTATTTTAACAGTTTTACCACAATTAGACAGTTGCTTAGAAGTATTTACTGGAACCGTCACCATTTTGAATGATACACACAAAAAAAGCCGAAGCCAATCCTCCTAAATTGTAAACATAAACACTATTCTCCTCATTCCAAGGCTTTAGACACCAATTCTGAGCTCTGTAAACATGAACTCGTAATAATTGTAAGCACAGTCCCGTGAAAACGCCTCCAGAAGTACCCGTACTTGTAAACATTACCAGTATTTTCGTCATTTCACAGCTTTCCACTTGAAACCTCGGTGATTGAATTCGACAGTAAATGTAGTAAGAATCTATTTACGTGTACTTGAGATGTTTATTACACGTTTTTAATCATTTCTGGGAACTCTCATTGTGTATTTTAATAGTTTTACCACAATTAGACAGTTTGCTTAGAACTGTTTACTGGAACCGCCACCATTTTAACTGATTCACACAAAAAAAACGCCAAAGCCAAATCTCCTAAATTCTAAACATAAAAACTATTCTCGTTATTCCAAGGCTTTAGACACCAATTCTGGGCTCTGTAAACATGAACTCTTAATAACTGAAAGCACAGTCCCATGAAAACGCCACCCGAAGTACCCTGACTTGTAAACATTACCAGTATTTTCGACATTTCACAGCTTTCCTCTGGAAACCTCCGTGATTGAATTCATCAGTAAATGTAGTAAGAATCTATTTACGTGTACTTGAGGTGTTTATTAAACGTTCTTAATCATTTCTGGGAACTCTCATTGTGTATTTTAACAGTTTTACCACAATTAGACAGATTTCTTAGAAGTATTTCCTGGAACCATCACCATTTTAAATGATACACACACAAAAAAGCCGAAGCCAATCCTCCTAAATTGTAAACATAAACGCTATTCTCCTCATTCCAAGGCTTTAGACACCAATTCTGATCTCTGTAAACATGAACTCGTAATAATTGTAAGCACAGTCCCGTGAAAACGCCACCAGAAGTACCCGTACTTGTAAACATTACCAGTATTTTCGTCATTTCACAGCTTTCCACTGGAAACCTCCGTGATTGAATTCGACAGTAAATGTAGTAAGAATCTATTTACGTTACTTGAAATGTTTATTACACGTTCTTAATCATTTCTGGGAACTCTCATTGTGTATTTTAACAGTTTTAACACAATTAGACAGTTTGCTTAGAAGTGTTTACTGGAACTGCCACCATTTTAACTGATTCACACAAAAAACACGCCAAAGCCAATCCTCCTAAATTGTAAACATATAAACTATTCTCGTGATTCCAAGGCTTTAGACACCAATTCTGAGCTCTGTAAACATGAACTCTTAATAATTGAAAGCACAGTCCCGTGAAAACGACACCCGAAGTACCCGGACTTGTAAACATTACCAGTATTTTCGTCATTTCACAGCTTTCCACTGGAAACCTCCGTGATTGAATTCGACAGTAAATGTAGTAAGAATCTATTTACGTGTACTTGAGATGTTTATTACACGTTCTTAATCATTTCTGGGAACTCTCATTGTGTATTTTAACAGTTTTAACACAATTAGACAGTTTGCTTAGAAGTATTTACTGGAACCGCCACCATTTTAACTGATTCACACAAAAATAGCCGAAGCCAATCATCCTAAATTGTAAACATAAACACTATGCTCCTCATTCCAAGGCTTTAGACACCAATTCTGAGCTCTGTAAACATGAACTCGTAATAATTGTAAGCACAGTCCCGTGAAAACGCCACCAGAAGTACCCGTACTTGTAAGCATTACCAGTATTTTCGTCATTTCACAGCTTTCCACTTGAAACCTCGGTGATTGAATTCGACAGTAAATGTAGTAAGAATCTATTTACGTGTACTTGAAATGTTTATTACACGTTCTTAATCATTTCTGGGAAGTCTCATTGTGTATTTTAATAGTTTTACCACAATTAGACAGTTTGCTTAGAACTGTTTACTGGAACCGCCACCATTTTAACTGATTCACACAAAAAAAACGCCAAAGCCAAATCTCCTTAATTCTAAACATAAAAACTATTCTCGTTATTCCAAGGCTTGAGACACCAATTCTGGGCTCTGTAAACATGAACTCTTAATAACTGAAAGCACAGTCCCGTGAAAACGCCACCCGAAGTACCCGGTCTTGTAAACATTACCAGTATTTTCATCATTTCACAGCTTTCCACTGGAAACCTCCGTGATTGAATTCGTCAGTAAATGTAGTAAGAATCTATTTACGTGTACTTGAGGTGTTTATTAAACGTTCTTAATCATTTCTGGGAACTCTCTTTGTGTATTTTAACAGTTTTACCACAATTAGACAGATTTCTTAGAAGTATTTCCTGGAACCATCACCATTTTAAATGATACACACACAAAAAAGCCGAAGCCAATCCTCCTAAATTGTAAACATAAACGCTATTCTCCTCATTCCAAGGCTTTAGACACCAATTCTGATCTCTGTAAACATGAACTCGTAATAATTGTAAGCACAGTCCCGTGAAAACGCCACCAGAAGTACCCGTACTTGTAAACATTACCAGTATTTTCGTCATTTCACAGCTTTCCACTGGAAACCTCCGTGATTGAATTCGACAGTAAATGTAGTAAGAATCTATTTACGTTACTTGAAATGTTTATTACACGTTCTTAATCATTTCTGGGAACTCTCATTGTGTATTTTAACAGTTTTAACACAATTAGACAGTTTGCTTAGAAGTGTTTACTGGAACCGCCACCATTTTAACTGATTCACACAAAAAACACGCCAAAGCCAATCCTCCTAAATTGTAAACATATACACTATTCTCCTCATTCCAAGGCTTTAGACACCAATTCTGAGCTCTGTAAACATGAACTCGTAATAATTGAAAGTACAGTCCCGTGAAAACGCCACCCGAAGTACCCGGACTTGTAAACATTACCAGTATTTTCGTCATTTCACAGCTTTCCACTGGAAACCTCCGTGATTGAATTCGACAGTAAATGTAGTAAGAATCTATTTACGTGTACTTGAGGTGTTTATTAAACGTTCTTAATCATTTCTGGGAAATATCATTGTGTATTTTAACAGTTTTACCACAATTAGACAGTTTGCTTAGAAGTATTTACTGGAACCGTCACCATTTTGAATGATACACACACAAAAAAGCCGAAGCCAATCCTCCTAAATTGTAAACATAAACGCTATTCTCCTCATTCCAAGGCTTTAGACACCAATTCTGATCTCTGTAAACGTGAACTCGTCATAATTGTAAGCACAGTCCCGTGAAAACGCCACCAGAAGTATCCGTACTTGTAAACATTACCAGTATTTTCGTCATTTCACAGCTTTCCACTCGAAACCTCCGTGATTGAATTCGACAGTAAAGGTAGTAAGAATCTATTTATGTGTACTTGAAATGTTTCTTACACGTTCTTAATCACTTCTGGGTACTTTCATTGTGTATTTTAACAGTTTTACCACAATTGGACAGTTTGCTTAGAACTGTTTACTGGAACCGCCACCATTTTAACTGATTCACACAAAAAAAACGCCAAAGCCAAATCTCCTTAATTCTAAACATAAAAACTATTCTCGTTATTCCAAGGCTTGAGACACCAATTCTGGGCTCTGTAAACATGAACTCTTAATGACTGAAAGCACAGTCCCGTGAAAACGCCACCCGAAGTACCCGGTCTTGTAAACATTACCAGTATTTTCATCATTTCACAGCTTTCCACTGGAAACCTCCGTGATTGAATTCGTCAGTAAATGTAGTAAGAATCTATTTACGTGTACGTGAGGTGTTTATTAAACGTTCTTAATCATTTCTGGGAACTCTCTTTGTGTATTTTAACAGTTTTACCACAATTAGACAGATTTCTTAGAAGTATTTCCTGGAACCATCACCATTTTAAATGATACACACACAAAAAAGCCGAAGCCAATCCTCCTAAATTGTAAACATAAACGCTATTCTCCTCATTCCAAGGCTTTAGACACCAATTCTGATCTCTGTAAACATGAACTCGTAATAATTGTAAGCACAGTCCCGTGAAAACGCCACCAGAAGTACCCGTACTTGTAAACATTACCAGTATTTTCGTCATTTCACAGCTTTCCACTGGAAAACTCCGTGATTGAATTCGACAGTAAATGTAGTAAGAATCTATTTACGTTACTTGAAATGTTTATTACACGTTCTTAATCATTTCTGGGAACTCTCATTGTGTATTTTAACAGTTTTAACACAATTAGACAGTTTGCTTAGAAGTGTTTACTGGAACCGCCACCATTTTAACTGATTCACACACAAAAAACGCCAAAGCCAATCCTCCTAAATTCTAAACATAAAAATTATTCTCGTTATTCCAAGGCTTGAGACACCAATTCTGGGCTCTGTAAACATGAACTCGTAATAATTGTAAGCACTGTCCCGTGAAAACGCCACCCGAAGAACCCGGTCTTGTAAACATTACCAGTATTTTCGACATTTCACAGCTTTCCACTGGAAACCTCCGTGATTGAATTCGTCAGTAAATGTAGTAAGAATCTATTTACGTGTACTTGAGGTGTTTATTAAACGTTCTTAATCATTTCTGGGAACTCTCATTGTGTATTTTAACAGTTTTACCACAATTAGACAGTTTGCTTAGAAGTATTTTCTGGAACCGCCACCATTTTAACTGATTCACACAAAAATAGCCGAAGCCAATCATCCTAAATTGTAAACATAAACACTATGCTCCTCATTCCAAGGCTTTAGACACCAATTCTGAGCTCTGTAAACATGAACTCGTCATAATTGTAAGCACAGTCCCTTGAAAACGCCACCAGAAGTACCCGTACTTGTAAGCATTACCAGTATTTTCGTCATTTCACAGCTTTCCACTTGAAACCTCGGTGATTGAATTCGACAGTAAATGTAGTAAGAATCTATTTACGTGTACTTGAAATGTTTATTACACGTTCTTAATCATTTCTGGGAAGTCTCATTGTGTATTTTAATAGTTTTACCACAATTAGACAGTTTGCTTAGAACTGTTTACTGGAACCGCCACCATTTTAACTGATTCACACAAAAAACACGCCAAAGCCAATCCTCCTAAATTGTAAACATATACACTATTCTCCTCATTCCAAGGCTTTAGACACCAATTCTGAGCTCTGTAAACATGAACTCGTAATAATTGAAAGTACAGTCCCGTGAAAACGCCACCCGAAGTACCCGGACTTGTAAACATTACCAGTATTTTCGTCATTTCACAGCTTTCCACTGGAAACCTCCGTGATTGAATTCGACAGTAAATGTAGTAAGAATCTATTTACGTGTACTTGAGGTGTTTATTAAACGTTCTTAATCATTTCTGGGAAATATCATTGTGTATTTTAACAGTTTTACCACAATTAGACAGTTTGCTTAGAAGTATTTACTGGAACCGTCACCATTTTGAATGATACACACACAAAAAAGCCGAAGCCAATCCTCCTAAATTGTAAACATAAACGCTATTCTCCTCATTCCAAGGCTTTAGACACCAATTCTGATCTCTGTAAACATGAACTCGTCATAATTGTAAGCACAGTCCCGTGAAAACGCCACCAGAAGTATCCGTACTTGTAAACATTACCAGTATTTTCGTCATTTCACAGCTTTCCACTCGAAACCTCCGTGATTGAATTCGACAGTAAATGTAGTAAGAATCTATTTACGTGTACTTGAAATGTTTCTTACACGTTCTTAATCACTTCTGGGTACTTTCATTGTGTATTTTAACAGTTTTACCACAATTGGACAGTTTGCTTAGAAGTATTTACTGGAACCGTCACCATTTTAACTGATTCACACAAAAAACACGCCAAAGCCAATCCTCCTAAATTGTAAACATATACACTATTCTCCTCATTCCAAGGCTTTAGACACCAATTCTGAGCTCTGTAAACATGAACTCGTAATAATTGAAAGTACAGTCCCGTGAAAACGCCACCCGAAGTACCCGGACTTGTAAACATTACCAGTATTTTCGTCATTTCACAGCTTTCCACTGGAAACCTCCGTGATTGAATTCGACAGTAAATGTAGTAAGAATCTATTTACGTGTACTTGAGGTGTTTATTAAACGTTCTTAATCATTTCTGGGAAATATCATTGTGTATTTTAACAGTTTTACCACAATTAGACAGTTTGCTTAGAAGTATTTACTGGAACCGTCACCATTTTGAATGATACACACACAAAAAAGCCGAAGCCAATCCTCCTAAATTGTAAACATAAACGCTATTCTCCTCATTCCAAGGCTTTAGACACCAATTCTGATCTCTGTAAACATGAACTCGTAATAATTGTAAGCACAGTCCCGTGAAAACGCCACCAGAAGTATCCGTACTTGTAAACATTACCAGTATTTTCGTCATTTCACAGCTTTCCACTCGAAACCTCCGTGATTGAATTCGACAGTAAATGTAGTAAGAATCTATTTATGTGTACTTGAAATGTTTCTTACACGTGCTTAATCACTTCTGGGTACTTTCATTGTGTATTTTAACAGTTTTACCACAATTGGACAGTTTGCTTAGAAGTATTTACTGGAACCGACACCATTTTAACTGATTCACACAAAAAACACGCCAAAGCCAAATCTCCTAAATTGTAAACATATACACTATTCTCCTCATTCCAAGGCTTTAGACACCAATTCTGAGCTCTGTAAACATGAACTCGTAATAATTGAAAGTACAGTCCCGTGAAAACGCCACCCGAAGTACCCGGACTTGTAAACATTACCAGTATTTACGTCATTTCACAGCTTTCCACTGGAAACCTCCGTGATTGAATTCGACAGTAAATGTAGTAAGAATCTATTTACGTGTACTTGAGGTGTTTATTAAACGGTCTTAATCATTTCTGGGAAATATCATTGTGTATTTTAACAGTTTTACCACAATTAGACAGTTGCTTAGAAGTATTTACTGGAACCGTCACCATTTTGAATGATACACACAAAAAAAGCCGAAGCCAATCCTCCTAAATTGTAAACATAAACACTATTCTCCTCATTCCAAGGCTTTAGACACCAATTCTGAGCTCTGTAAACATGAACTCGTAATAATTGTAAGCACAGTCCCGTGAAAACGCCTCCAGAAGTACCCGTACTTGTAAACATTACCAGTATTTTCGTCATTTCACAGCTTTCCACTTGAAACCTTGGTGATTGAATTCGACAGTAAATGTAGTAAGAATCTATTTACGTGTACTTGAGATGTTTATTACACGTTTTTAATCATTTCTGGGAACTCTCATTGTGTATTTTAATAGTTTTACCACAATTAGACAGTTTGCTTAGAACTGTTTACTGGAACCGCCACCATTTTAACTGATTCACACAAAAAAAACGCCAAAGCCAAATCTCCTAAATTCTAAACATAAAAACTATTCTCGTTATTCCAAGGCTTTAGACACCAATTCTGGGCTCTGTAAACATGAACTCTTAATAACTGAAAGCACAGTCCCATGAAAACGCCACCCGAAGTACCCTGACTTGTAAACATTACCAGTATTTTCGACATTTCACAGCTTTCCTCTGGAAACCTCCGTGATTGAATTCATCAGTAAATGTAGTAAGAATCTATTTACGTGTACTTGAGGTGTTTATTAAACGTTCTTAATCATTTCTGGGAACTCTCATTGTGTATTTTAACAGTTTTACCACAATTAGACAGATTTCTTAGAAGTATTTCCTGGAACCATCACCATTTTAAATGATACACACACAAAAAAGCCGAAGCCAATCCTCCTAAATTGTAAACATAAACGCTATTCTCCTCATTCCAAGGCTTTAGACACCAATTCTGATCTCTGTAAACATGAACTCGTAATAATTGTAAGCACAGTCCCGTGAAAACGCCACCAGAAGTACCCGTACTTGTAAACATTACCAGTATTTTCGTCATTTCACAGCTTTCCACTGGAAACCTCCGTGATTGAATTCGACAGTAAATGTAGTAAGAATCTATTTACGTTACTTGAAATGTTTATTACACGTTCTTAATCATTTCTGGGAACTCTCATTGTGTATTTTAACAGTTTTAACACAATTAGACAGTTTGCTTAGAAGTGTTTACTGGAACTGCCACCATTTTAACTGATTCACACAAAAAACACGCCAAAGCCAATCCTCCTAAATTGTAAACATATAAACTATTCTCGTGATTCCAAGGCTTTAGACACCAATTCTGAGCTCTGTAAACATGAACTCTTAATAATTGAAAGCACAGTCCCGTGAAAACGACACCCGAAGTACCCGGACTTGTAAACATTACCAGTATTTTCGTCATTTCACAGCTTTCCACTGGAAACCTCCGTGATTGAATTCGACAGTAAATGTAGTAAGAATCTATTTACGTGTACTTGAGATGTTTATTACACGTTTTTAATCATTTCTGGGAACTCTCATTGTGTATTTTAATAGTTTTACCACAATTAGACAGTTTGCTTAGAACTGTTTACTGGAACCGCCACCATTTTAACTGATTCACACAAAAAAAACGCCAAAGCCAAATCTCCTTAATTCTAAACATAAAAACTATTCTCGTGATTCCAAGGCTTTAGACACCAATTCTGAGCTCTGTAAACATGAACTCTTAATAATTGAAAGCACAGTCCCGTGAAAACGACACCCGAAGTACCCGGACTTGTAAACATTACCAGTATTTTCGTCATTTCACAGCTTTCCACTGGAAACCTCCGTGATTGAATTCGACAGTAAAGGTAGTAAGAATCTATTTATGTGTACTTGAAATGTTTCTTACACGTTCTTAATCACTTCTGGGAACTTTCATTGTGTATTTTAACAGTTTTACCACAATTGGACAGTTTGCTTAGAAGTATTTACTGGAACCGACACCATTTTAACTGATTCACACAAAAAACACGCCAAAGCCAATCCTCCTAAATTGTAAACATAAACGCTATTCTCCTCATTCCAAGGCTTTAGACACCAATTCTGATCTCTGTAAACATGAACTCGTAATAATTGTAAGCACAGTCCCTTGAAAACGCCACCAGAAGTACCCGTACTTGTAAACATTACCAGTATTTTCGTCATTTCACAGCTTCCCACTCGAAACCTCCGTGATTGAATTCGACAGTAAATGTAGTAAGAATCTATTTACGTGTACTTGAAATGTTTCTTACACGTTCTTAATCACTTCTGGGTACTTTCATTGTGTATTTTAACAGTTTTACCACAATTGGACAGTTTGCTTAGAAGTATTTACTGGAACCGTCACCATTTTAACTGATTCACACAAAAAACACGCCAAAGCCAATCCTCCTAAATTGTAAACATATACACTATTCTCCTCATTCCAAGGCTTTAGACACCAATTCTGAGCTCTGTAAACATGAACTCGTAATAATTGAAAGTACAGTCCCGTGAAAACGCCACCCGAAGTACCCGGACTTGTAAACATTACCAGTATTTTCGTCATTTCACAGCTTTCCACTGGAAACCTCCGTGATTGAATTCGACAGTAAATGTAGTAAGAATCTATTTACGTGTACTTGAGGTGTTTATTAAACGTTCTTAATCATTTCTGGGAAATATCATTGTGTATTTTAACAGTTTTACCACAATTAGACAGTTTGCTTAGAAGTATTTACTGGAACCGTCACCATTTTGAATGATACACACACAAAAAAGCCGAAGCCAGTCCTCCTAAATTGTAAACATAAACGCTATTCTCCTCATTACAAGGCTTTAGACACCAATTCTGATCTCTGTAAACATGAACTCGTAATAATTGTAAGCACAGTCCCGTGAAAACGCCACCATAAGTATCCGTACTTGTAAACATTACCAGTATTTTCGTCATTTCACAGCTTTCCACTCGAAACCTCCGTGATTGAATTCGACAGTAAATGTAGTAAGAATCTATTTATGTGTACTTGAAATGTTTCTTACACGTGCTTAATCACTTCTGGGTACTTTCATTGTGTATTTTAACAGTTTTACCACAATTGGACAGTTTGCTTAGAAGTATTTACTGGAACCGACACCATTTTAACTGATTCACACAAAAAACACGCCAAAGCCAAATCTCCTAAATTGTAAACATATACACTATTCTCCTCATTCCAAGGCTTTAGACACCAATTCTGAGCTCTGTAAACATGAACTCGTAATAATTGAAAGTACAGTCCCGTGAAAACGCCACCCGAAGTACCCGGACTTGTAAACATTACCAGTATTTACGTCATTTCACAGCTTTCCACTGGAAACCTCCGTGATTGAATTCGACAGTAAATGTAGTAAGAATCTATTTACGTGTACTTGAGGTGTTTATTAAACGGTCTTAATCATTTCTGGGAAATATCATTGTGTATTTTAACAGTTTTACCACAATTAGACAGTTGCTTAGAAGTATTTACTGGAACCGTCACCATTTTGAATGATACACACAAAAAAAGCCGAAGCCAATCCTCCTAAATTGTAAACATAAACACTATTCTCCTCATTCCAAGGCTTTAGACACCAATTCTGAGCTCTGTAAACATGAACTCGTAATAATTGTAAGCACAGTCCCGTGAAAACGCCTCCAGAAGTACCCGTACTTGTAAACATTACCAGTATTTTCGTCATTTCACAGCTTTCCACTTGAAACCTCGGTGATTGAATTCGACAGTAAATGTAGTAAGAATCTATTTACGTGTACTTGAGATGTTTATTACACGTTTTTAATCATTTCTGGGAACTCTCATTGTGTATTTTAATAGTTTTACCACAATTAGACAGTTTGCTTAGAACTGTTTACTGGAACCGCCACCATTTTAACTGATTCACACAAAAAAAACGCCAAAGCCAAATCTCCTAAATTCTAAACATAAAAACTATTCTCGTTATTCCAAGGCTTTAGACACCAATTCTGGGCTCTGTAAACATGAACTCTTAATAACTGAAAGCACAGTCCCATGAAAACGCCACCCGAAGTACCCTGACTTGTAAACATTACCAGTATTTTCGACATTTCACAGCTTTCCTCTGGAAACCTCCGTGATTGAATTCATCAGTAAATGTAGTAAGAATCTATTTACGTGTACTTGAGGTGTTTATTAAACGTTCTTAATCATTTCTGGGAACTCTCATTGTGTATTTTAACAGTTTTACCACAATTAGACAGATTTCTTAGAAGTATTTCCTGGAACCATCACCATTTTAAATGATACACACACAAAAAAGCCGAAGCCAATCCTCCTAAATTGTAAACATAAACGCTATTCTCCTCATTCCAAGGCTTTAGACACCAATTCTGATCTCTGTAAACATGAACTCGTAATAATTGTAAGCACAGTCCCGTGAAAACGCCACCAGAAGTACCCGTACTTGTAAACATTACCAGTATTTTCGTCATTTCACAGCTTTCCACTGGAAACCTCCGTGATTGAATTCGACAGTAAATGTAGTAAGAATCTATTTACGTTACTTGAAATGTTTATTACACGTTCTTAATCATTTCTGGGAACTCTCATTGTGTATTTTAACAGTTTTAACACAATTAGACAGTTTGCTTAGAAGTGTTTACTGGAACTGCCACCATTTTAACTGATTCACACAAAAAACACGCCAAAGCCAATCCTCCTAAATTGTAAACATATAAACTATTCTCGTGATTCCAAGGCTTTAGACACCAATTCTGAGCTCTGTAAACATGAACTCTTAATAATTGAAAGCACAGTCCCGTGAAAACGACACCCGAAGTACCCGGACTTGTAAACATTACCAGTATTTTCGTCATTTCACAGCTTTCCACTGGAAACCTCCGTGATTGAATTCGACAGTAAATGTAGTAAGAATCTATTTACGTGTACTTGAGATGTTTATTACACGTTTTTAATCATTTCTGGGAACTCTCATTGTGTATTTTAATAGTTTTACCACAATTAGACAGTTTGCTTAGAACTGTTTACTGGAACCGCCACCATTTTAACTGATTCACACAAAAAAAACGCCAAAGCCAAATCTCCTTAATTCTAAACATAAAAACTATTCTCGTTATTCCAAGGCTTGAGACACCAATTCTGGGCTCTGTAAACATGAACTCTTAATGACTGAAAGCACAGTCCCGTGAAAACGCCACCCGAAGTACCTGGTCTTGTAAACATTACCAGTATTTTCATCATTTCACAGCTTTCCACTGGAAACCTCCGTGATTGAATTCGTCAGTAAATGTAGTAAGAATCTATTTACGTGTACTTGAAATGTTTATTACACGTTCTTAATCACTTCTGGGAACTTTCATTGTGTATTTTAACAGTTTTACCACAATTAGACAGTTTGCTTAGAAGTATTTACTGGAACCGCCACCATTTTAACTGATTCACACAAAAAACCCGCCAAAGCCAATCCTCCTAAATTGTAAACATAAACACTATTCTCCTCATTCCAAGGCTTTAGACACCAATTCTGAGCTCTGTAAACATGAACTCGTAATAATTGTAAGCACAGTCCCGTGAAAACGCCACCAGAAGTACCCGTACTTGTAAACATTACCAGTATTTTCGTCATTTCACAGCTTTCCACTTGAAACCTCGGTGATGGAATTCGACAGTAAATGTAGTAAGAATCTATTTATGTGTACTTGAGATGTTTATTACACGTTTTTAATCATTTCTCGGAAGTCTCATTGTGTACTTTAATAGTTTTACCTCAATTAGACAGTTTGCTTAGAACTGTTCACTGGAACCGCCACCATTTTAACTGATTCACACAAAAAAAACGCCAAAGCCAATCCTCCTAAATTGTAAACATAAAAACTATTCTCGTTATTCCAAGGCTTTAGACAGGAATTCTGACCTCTGTAAACATAAACATTTAATATTTGAAAGCACTGTCCCGTGAAAACGCCACCCAAAGTACCCGGACTTGTAAACATTACCAGTATTTTCGTCATTTCACACTTTCCACTGGAAACCTCCGTGATTGAATTCGACAGTAAATGTAGTAAGAATCTATTTACGTGTACTTGAGGTGTTTATTAAACGTTCTTAATCATTTCTGGGAACTATCATTGTGTATTTCAACAGTTTTACCACAATTAGACAGTTTGCTTAGAAGTATTTCCTGGAACAGTCACCATTTTGAATGATACACACAAAAAAAGCCGAAGCCAATCCTCCTAAATTGTAAACATAAACACTATTCTCCTCATTCCAAGGCTTTAGACACCAATTCTGAGCTCTGTAAACATGAACTCTTAATAATTGTAAGCACAGTCCCGTGAAAACGCCACCAGAAGTACCCGTACTTGTAAACATTACCAGTATTTTCGTCATTTCACAGCTTTCCACTCGAAACCTCCGTGATTGAATTCGACAGTAAATGTGGTAAGAATCTATTTACGTGTACTTGAAATGTTTATTACACGTTCTTAATCACTTCTGGGAACTTTCATTGTGTATTTTAACAGTTTTACCACAATTAGACAGTTTGCTTAGAAGTATTTACTGGAACCGCCACCATTTTAACTGATTCACACAAAAAACACGCCAAAGCCAATCCTCCTAAATTGTAAACATAAACACTATTCTCCTCATTCCAAGGCTTTAGACACCAATTCTGAGCTCTGTAAACATGAACTCGTAATAATTGTAAGCACAGTCCCGTGAAAACGCCACCAGAAGTACCCGTACTTGTAAACATTACCAGTATTTTCGTCATTTCACAGCTTTCCACTTGAAACCTCGGTGATTGAATTCGACAGTAAATGTAGTAAGAATCTATTTACGTGTACTTGAGATGTTTATTACACGTTTTTAATCATTTCTGGGTACTCTCATTGTGTATTTTAATAGTTTTACCACAATTAGACAGTTTGCTTAGAACTGTTTACTGGAACCCGCCACCATTTTAACTGATTCACACAAAAAAAACGCCAAAGCCAAATCTCCTAAATTCTAAACATAAAAACTATTCTCGTTATTCCAAGGCTTTAGACACCAATTCTGGGCTCTGTAAACATGAACTCTTAATAACTGAAAGCACAGTCCCATGAAAACGCCACCCGAAGTACCCTGACTTGTAAACATTACCAGTATTTTCGACATTTCACAGCTTTCCTCTGGAAACCTCCGTCATTGAATTCGTCAGTAAATGTAGTAAGAATCTATTTACGTGTACTTGAGGTGTTTATTAAACGTTCTTAATCATTTCTGGGAACTCTCATTGTGTATTTTAACAGTTTTACCACAATTAGACAGATTTCTTAGAAGTATTTCCTGGAACCATCACCATTTTAAATGATACACACACAAAAAAGCCGAAGCCAATCCTCATAAATTGTAAACATAAACGCTATTCTCCTCATTCCAAGGCTTTAGACACCAATTCTGATCTCTGTAAACATGAACTCGTAATAATTGTAAGCACAGTCCCGTGAAAACGCCACCAGAGGTACCCGTACTTGTAAACATTACCAGTATTTTCGTCATTTCACAGCTTTCCACTGGAAACCTCCGTGATTGAATTCGACAGTAAATGTAGTAAGAATCTATTTACGTTACTTGAAATGTTTATTACACGTTCTTAATCATTTCTGGGAACTCTCATTGTGTATTTTAACAGTTTTAACACAATTAGACAGTTTGCTTAGAAGTGTTTACTGGAACCGCCACCATTTTAACTGATTCACACAAAAAAAACGCCAAAGCCAAATCTCCTTAATTCTAAACATAAAAATTATTCTCGTTATTCCAAGGCTTGAGACACCAATTCTGGGCTCTGTAAACATGAACTCTTAATAACTGAAAGCACAGTCCCGTGAAAACGCCACCCGAAGTACCCGGTCTTGTAAACATTACCAGTATTTTCATCATTTCACAGCTTTCCACTGGAAACCTCCGTGATTGAATTCGTCAGTAAATGTAGTAAGAATCTATTTACGTGTACTTGAGGTGTTTATTAAACGTTCTTAATCATTTCTGGGAACTCTCTTTGTGTATTTTAACAGTTTTACCACAATTATACAGATTTCTTAGAAGTATTTCCTGGAACCGTCACCATTTTAAATGATACACACACAAAAAAGCCGAAGCCAATCCTCCTAAATTGTAAACATAAACGCTATTCTCCTCATTCCAAGGCTTTAGACACCAATTCTGATCTCTGTAAACATGAACTCGTAATAATTGTAAGCACAGTCCCGTGAAAACGCCACCAGAAGTACCCGTACTTGTAAACATTACCAGTATTTTCGTCATTTCACAGCTTTCCACTCGAAACCTCCGTGATTGAATTCGACAGTAAATGTAGTAAGAATCTATTTACGTGTACTTGAAATGTTTCTTACACGTTCTTAATCACTTCTGGGTACACTCATTGTGTATTTTAACAGTTTTACCACAATTGGACAGTTTGCTTAGAAGTATTTACTGGAACCGACACCATTTTAACTGATTCACACAAAAAACACGCCAAAGCCAATCCTCCTAAATTGTAAACATATACACTATTCTCCTCATTCCAAGGCTTTAGACACCAATTCTGAGCTCTGTAAACATGAACTCGTAATAATTGAAAGTACAGTCCCGTGAAAACGCCACCCGAAGTACCCGGACTTGTAAACATTACCAGTATTTTCGTCATTTCACAGCTTTCCACTGGAAACCTCCGTGATTGAATTCGACAGTAAATGTAGTAAGAATCTATTTACGTGTACTTGAGGTGTTTATTAAACGTTCTTAATCATTTCTGGGAAATATCATTGTGTATTTTAACAGTTTTACCACAATTAGACAGTTTGCTTAGAAGTATTTACTGGAACCGTCACCATTTTGAATGATACACACACAAAAAAGCCGAAGCCAATCCTCCTAAATTGTAAACATAAACGCTATTCTCCTCATTCCAAGGCTTTAGACACCAATTCTGATCTCTGTAAACATGAACTCGTCATAATTGTAAGCACAGTCCCGTGAAAACGCCACCAGAAGTATCCGTACTTGTAAACATTACCAGTATTTTCGTCATTTCACAGCTTTCCACTCGAAACCTCCGTGATTGAATTCGACAGTAAAGGTAGTAAGAATCTATTTATGTGTACTTGAAATGTTTCTTACACGTTCTTAATCACTTCTGGGTACTTTCATTGTGTATTTTAACAGTTTTACCACAATTGGACAGTTTGCTTAGAAGTATTTACTGGAACCGACACCATTTTAACTGATTCACACAAAAAACACGCCAAAGCCAATCCTCCTAAATTGTAAACATATACACTATTCTCCTCATTCCAAGGCTTTAGACACCAATACTGAGCTCTGTAAACATGAACTCGTAATAATTGAAAGTACAGTCCCGTGAAAACGCCACCCGAAGTACCCGGACTTGTAAACATTACCAGTATTTTCGTCATTTCACAGCTTTCCACTGGAAACCTCCGTGATTGAATTCGAAAGTAAATGTAGTAAGAATCTATTTACGTGTACTTGAGATGTTTATTACACGTTTTTAATCATTTCTGGGAACTCTCATTGTGTATTTTAATAGTTTTACCACAATTAGACAGTTTGCTTAGAACTGTTTACTGGAACCGCCACCATTTTAACTGATTCACACAAAAAAAACGCCAAAGCCAAATCTCCTTAATTCTAAACATAAAAACTATTCTCGTTATTCCAAGGCTTGAGACACCAATTCTGGGCTCTGTAAACATGAACTCTTAATAACTGAAAGCACAGTCCCGTGAAAACGCCACCCGAAGTACCCGGTCTTGTAAACATTACCAGTATTTTCATCATTTCACAGCTTTCCACTGGAAACCTCCGTGATTGAATTCGTCAGTAAATGTAGTAAGAATCTATTTACGTGTACTTGAGGTGTTTATTAAACGTTCTTAATCATTTCTGGGAACTCTCTTTGTGTATTTTAACAGTTTTACCACAATTAGACAGATTTCTTAGAAGTATTTCCTGGAACCGTCACCATTTTAAATGATACACACACAAAAAAGCCGAAGCCAATCCTCTTAAATTGTAAACATAAACGCTATTCTCCTCATTCCAAGGCTTTAGACACCAATTCTGATCTCTGTAAACATGAACTCGTAATAATTGTAAGCACAGTCCCGTGAAAACGCCAACAGAAGTACCCGTACTTGTAAACATTACCAGTATTTTCGTCATTTCACAGCTTTCCACTCGAAACCTCCGTGATTGAATTCGACAGTAAATGTAGTAAGAATCTATTTACGTGTACTTGAAATGTTTCTTACACGTTCTTAATCACTTCTGGGTACTTTCATTGTGTATTTTAACAGTTTTACCACAATTGGACAGTTTGCTTAGAAGTATTTACTGGAACCGTCACCATTTTAACTGATTCACACAAAAAACACGCCAAAGCCAATCCTCCTAAATTGTAAACATATACACTATTCTCCTCATTCCAAGGCTTTAGACACCAATTCTGAGCTCTGTAAACATGAACTCGTAATAATTGAAAGTACAGTCCCGTGAAAAAGCCACCCGAAGTACCCGGACTTGTAAACATTACCAGTATTTTCGTCATTTCACAGCTTTCCACTGGAAACCTCCGTGAGTGAATTCGACAGTAAATGTAGTAAGAATCTATTTACGTGTACTTGAGGTGTTTATTAAACGTTCTTAATCATTTCTGGGAAATATCATTGTGTATTTTAACAGTTTTACCACAATTAGACAGTTTGCTTAGAAGTATTTACTGGAACCGTCACCATTTTGAATGATACACACACAAAAAAGCCGAAGCCAATCCTCATAAATTGTAAACATAAACGCTATTCTCCTCATTCCAAGGCTTTAGACACCAATTCTGATCTCTGTAAACATGAACTCGTAATAATTGTAAGCACAGTCCCGTGAAAACGCCACCCGAAGTACCCGGACTTGTAAACATTACCAGTATTTACGTCATTTCACAGCTTTCCACTGGAAACCTCCGTGATTGAATTCGACAGTAAATGTAGTAAGAATCTATTTACGTGTACTTGAGGTGTTTATTAAACGGTCTTAATCATTTCTGGGAAATATCATTGTGTATTTTAACAGTTTTACCACAATTAGACAGTTGCTTAGAAGTATTTACTGGAACCGTCACCATTTTGAATGATACACACAAAAAAAGCCGAAGCCAATCCTCCTAAATTGTAAACATAAACACTATTCTCCTCATTCCAAGGCTTTAGACACCAATTCTGAGCTCTGTAAACATGAACTCGTAATAATTGTAAGCACAGTCCCGTGAAAACGCCTCCAGAAGTACCCGTACTTGTAAACATTACCAGTATTTTCGTCATTTCACAGCTTTCCACTTGAAACCTCGGTGATTGAATTCGACAGTAAATGTAGTAAGAATCTATTTACGTGTACTTGAGATGTTTATTACACGTTTTTAATCATTTCTGGGAACTCTCATTGTGTATTTTAATAGTTTTACCACAATTAGACAGTTTGCTTAGAACTGTTTACTGGAACCGCCACCATTTTAACTGATTCACACAAAAAAAACGCCAAAGCCAAATCTCCTAAATTCTAAACATAAAAACTATTCTCGTTATTCCAAGGCTTTAGACACCAATTCTGGGCTCTGTAAACATGAACTCTTAATAACTGAAAGCACAGTCCCATGAAAACGCCACCCGAAGTACCCTGACTTGTAAACATTACCAGTATTTTCGACATTTCACAGCTTTCCTCTGGAAACCTCCGTGATTGAATTCATCAGTAAATGTAGTAAGAATCTATTTACGTGTACTTGAGGTGTTTATTAAACGTTCTTAATCATTTCTGGGAACTCTCATTGTGTATTTTAACAGTTTTACCACAATTAGACAGATTTCTTAGAAGTATTTCCTGGAACCATCACCATTTTAAATGATACACACACAAAAAAGCCGAAGCCAATCCTCCTAAATTGTAAACATAAACGCTATTCTCCTCATTCCAAGGCTTTAGACACCAATTCTGATCTCTGTAAACATGAACTCGTAATAATTGTAAGCACAGTCCCGTGAAAACGCCACCAGAAGTACCCGTACTTGTAAACATTACCAGTATTTTCGTCATTTCACAGCTTTCCACTGGAAACCTCCGTGATTGAATTCGACAGTAAATGTAGTAAGAATCTATTTACGTTACTTGAAATGTTTATTACACGTTCTTAATCATTTCTGGTAACTCTCATTGTGTATTTTAACAGTTTTAACACAATTAGACAGTTTGCTTAGAAGTGTTTACTGGAACTGCCACCATTTTAACTGATTCACACAAAAAACACGCCAAAGCCAATCCTCCTAAATTGTAAACATATAAACTATTCTCGTGATTCCAAGGCTTTAGACACCAATTCTGAGCTCTGTAAACATGAACTCTTAATAATTGAAAGCACAGTCCCGTGAAAACGACACCCGAAGTACCCGGACTTGTAAACATTACCAGTATTTTCGTCATTTCACAGCTTTCCACTGGAAACCTCCGTGATTGAATTCGACAGTAAATGTAGTAAGAATCTATTTACGTGTACTTGAGATGTTTATTACACGTTTTTAATCATTTCTGGGAACTCTCATTGTGTATTTTAATAGTTTTACCACAATTAGACAGTTTGCTTAGAACTGTTTACTGGAACCGCCACCATTTTAACTGATTCACACAAAAAAAACGCCAAAGCCAAATCTCCTTAATTCTAAACATAAAAACTATTCTCGTGATTCCAAGGCTTTAGACACCAATTCTGAGCTCTGTAAACATGAACTCTTAATAATTGAAAGCACAGTCCCGTGAAAACGACACCCGAAGTACCCGGACTTGTAAACATTACCAGTATTTTCGTCATTTCACAGCTTTCCACTGGAAACCTCCGTGATTGAATACGACAGTAAAGGTAGTAAGAATCTATTTATGTGTACTTGAAATGTTTCTTACACGTTCTTAATCACTTCTGGGTACTTTCATTGTGTATTTTAACAGTTTTACCACAATTGGACAGTTTGCTTAGAAGTATTTACTGGAACCGACACCATTTTAACTGATTCACACAAAAAACACGCCAAAGCCAATCCTCCTAAATTGTAAACATAAACGCTATTCTCCTCATTCCAAGGCTTTAGACACCAATTCTGATCTCTGTAAACATGAACTCGTAATAATTGTAAGCACAGTCCCTTGAAAACGCCACCAGAAGTACCCGTACTTGTAAACATTACCAGTATTTTCGTCATTTCACAGCTTTCCACTCGAAACCTCCGTGATTGAATTCGACAGTAAATGTAGTAAGAATCTATTTACGTGTACTTGAAATGTTTCTTACACGTTCTTAATCACTTCTGGGTACTTTCATTGTGTATTTTAACAGTTTTACCACAATTGGACAGTTTGCTTAGAAGTATTTACTGGAACCGTCACCATTTTAACTGATTCACACAAAAAACACGCCAAAGCCAATCCTCCTAAATTGTAAACATATACACTATTCTCCTCATTCCAAGGCTTTAGACACCAATTCTGAGCTCTGTAAACATGAACTCGTAATAATTGAAAGTACAGTCCCGTGAAAACGCCACCCGAAGTACCCGGACTTGTAAACATTACCAGTATTTTCGTCATTTCACAGCTTTCCACTGGAAACCTCCGTGATTGAATTCGACAGTAAATGTAGTAAGAATCTATTTACGTGTACTTGAGGTGTTTATTAAACGTTCTTAATCATTTCTGGGAAATATCATTGTGTATTTTAACAGTTTTACCACAATTAGACAGTTTGCTTAGAAGTATTTACTGGAACCGTCACCATTTTGAATGATACACACACAAAAAAGCCGAAGCCAATCCTCCTAAATTGTAAACATAAACGCTATTCTCCTCATTCCAAGGCTTTAGACACCAATTCTGATCTCTGTAAACATGAACTCGTAATAATTGTAAGCACAGTCCCGTGAAAACGCCACCAGAAGTATCCGTACTTGTAAACATTACCAGTATTTTCGTCATTTCACAGCTTTCCACTCGAAACCTCCGTGATTGAATTCGACAGTAAATGTAGTAAGAATCTATTTATGTGTACTTGAAATGTTTCTTACACGTGCTTAATCACTTCTGGGTACTTTCATTGTGTATTTTAACAGTTTTACCACAATTGGACAGTTTGCTTAGAAGTATTTACTGGAACCGACACCATTTTAACTGATTCACACAAAAAACACGCCAAAGCCAAATCTCCTAAATTGTAAACATATACACTATTCTCCTCATTCCAAGGCTTTAGACACCAATTCTGAGCTCTGTAAACATGAACTCGTAATAATTGAAAGTACAGTCCCGTGAAAACGCCACCCGAAGTACCCGGACTTGTAAACATTACCAGTATTTACGTCATTTCACAGCTTTCCACTGGAAACCTCCGTGATTGAATTCGACAGTAAATGTAGTAAGAATCTATTTACGTGTACTTGAGGTGTTTATTAAACGGTCTTAATCATTTCTGGGAAATATCATTGTGTATTTTAACAGTTTTACCACAATTAGACAGTTGCTTAGAAGTATTTACTGGAACCGTCACCATTTTGAATGATACACACAAAAAAAGCCGAAGCCAATCCTCCTAAATTGTAAACATAAACACTATTCTCCTCATTCCAAGGCTTTAGACACCAATTCTGAGCTCTGTAAACATGAACTCGTAATAATTGTAAGCACAGTCCCGTGAAAACGCCTCCAGAAGTACCCGTACTTGTAAACATTACCAGTATTTTCGTCATTTCACAGCTTTCCACTTGAAACCTCGGTGATTGAATTCGACAGTAAATGTAGTAAGAATCTATTTACGTGTACTTGAGATGTTTATTACACGTTTTTAATCATTTCTGGGAACTCTCATTGTGTATTTTAATAGTTTTACCACAATTAGACAGTTTGCTTAGAACTGTTTACTGGAACCGCCACCATTTTAACTGATTCACACAAAAAAAACGCCAAAGCCAAATCTCCTAAATTCTAAACATAAAAACTATTCTCGTTATTCCAAGGCTTTAGACACCAATTCTGGGCTCTGTAAACATGAACTCTTAATAACTGAAAGCACAGTCCCATGAAAACGCCACCCGAAGTACCCTGACTTGTAAACATTACCAGTATTTTCGACATTTCACAGCTTTCCTCTGGAAACCTCCGTGATTGAATTCATCAGTAAATGTAGTAAGAATCTATTTACGTGTACTTGAGGTGTTTATTAAACGTTCTTAATCATTTCTGGGAACTCTCATTGTGTATTTTAACAGTTTTACCACAATTAGACAGATTTCTTAGAAGTATTTCCTGGAACCATCACCATTTTAAATGATACACACACAAAAAAGCCGAAGCCAATCCTCCTAAATTGTAAACATAAACGCTATTCTCCTCATTCCAAGGCTTTAGACACCAATTCTGATCTCTGTAAACATGAACTCGTAATAATTGTAAGCACAGTCCCGTGAAAACGCCACCAGAAGTACCCGTACTTGTAAACATTACCAGTATTTTCGTCATTTCACAGCTTTCCACTGGAAACCTCCGTGATTGAATTCGACAGTAAATGTAGTAAGAATCTATTTACGTTACTTGAAATGTTTATTACACGTTCTTAATCATTTCTGGGAACTCTCATTGTGTATTTTAACAGTTTTAACACAATTAGACAGTTTGCTTAGAAGTGTTTACTGGAACTGCCACCATTTTAACTGATTCACACAAAAAACACGCCAAAGCCAATCCTCCTAAATTGTAAACATATAAACTATTCTCGTGATTCCAAGGCTTTAGACACCAATTCTGAGCTCTGTAAACATGAACTCTTAATAATTGAAAGCACAGTCCCGTGAAAACGACACCCGAAGTACCCGGACTTGTAAACATTACCAGTATTTTCGTCATTTCACAGCTTTCCACTGGAAACCTCCGTGATTGAATTCGACAGTAAATGTAGTAAGAATCTATTTACGTGTACTTGAAATGTTTATTACACGTTCTTAATCACTTCTGGGAACTTTCATTGTGTATTTTAACAGTTTTACCACAATTAGACAGTTTGCTTAGAAGTATTTACTGGAACCGCCACCATTTTAACTGATTCACACAAAAAACCCGCCAAAGCCAATCCTCCTAAATTGTAAACATAAACACTATTCTCCTCATTCCAAGGCTTTAGACACCAATTCTGAGCTCTGTAAACATGAACTCGTAATAATTGTAAGCACAGTCCCGTGAAAACGCCACCAGAAGTACCCGTACTTGTAAACATTACCAGTATTTTCGTCATTT
The DNA here is from genome assembly GCF_963259705.1 of Myotis daubentonii. NCBI lineage: Eukaryota > Metazoa > Chordata > Mammalia > Chiroptera > Vespertilionidae > Myotis > Myotis daubentonii. The sequence continues at coordinate 411,489 of NW_026775455.1, forward strand.
CACAGCTTTCCACTTGAAACCTCGGTGATGGAATTCGACAGTAAATGTAGTAAGAATCTATTTATGTGTACTTGAGATGTTTATTACACGTTTTTAATCATTTCTCGGAAGTCTCATTGTGTACTTTAATAGTTTTACCTCAATTAGACAGTTTGCTTAGAACTGTTCACAGGAACCGCCACCATTTTAACTGATTCACACAAAAAAAACGCCAAAGCCAATCCTCCTAAATTGTAAACATAAAAACTATTCTCGTTATTCCAAGGCTTTAGACAGGAATTCTGACCTCTGTAAACATAAACATTTAATATTTGAAAGCACTGTCCCGTGAAAACGCCACCCAAAGTACCCGGACTTGTAAACATTACCAGTATTTTCGTCATTTCACACTTTCCACTGGAAACCTCCGTGATTGAATTCGACAGTAAATGTAGTAAGAATCTATTTACGTGTACTTGAGGTGTTTATTAAACGTTCTTAATCATTTCTGGGAACTATCATTGTGTATTTCAACAGTTTTACCACAATTAGACAGTTTGCTTAGAAGTATTTCCTGGAACAGTCACCATTTTGAATGATACACACAAAAAAAGCCGAAGCCAATCCTCCTAAATTGTAAACATAAACACTATTCTCCTCATTCCAAGGCTTTAGACACCAATTCTGAGCTCTGTAAACATGAACTCGTAATAATTGTAAGCACAGTCCCGTGAAAACGCCTCCAGAATTACCCGTACTTGTAAACATTACCAGTATTTTCGTCATTTCACAGCTTTCCACTTGAAACCTCGGTGATTGAATTCGACAGTAAATGTAGTAAGAATCTATTTACGTGTACTTGAGATGTTTATTACACGTTTTTAATCATTTCTGGGAACTCTCATTGTGTATTTTAATAGTTTTACCACAATTAGACAGTTTGCTTAGAACTGTTTACTGGAACCGCCACCATTTTAACTGATTCACACAAAAAAAACGCCAAAGCCAAATCTCCTAAATTCTAAACATAAAAACTATTCTCGTTATTCCAAGGCTTTAGACACCAATTCTGGGCTCTGTAAACATGAACTCTTAATAACTGAAAGCACAGTCCCATGAAAACGCCACCCGAAGTACCCTGACTTGTAAACATTACCAGTATTTTCGACATTTCACAGCTTTCCTCTGGAAACCTCCGTGATTGAATTCATCAGTAAATGTAGTAAGAATCTATTTACGTGTACTTGAGGTGTTTATTAAACGTTCTTAATCATTTCTGGGAACTCTCATTGTGTATTTTAACAGTTTTACCACAATTAGACAGATTTCTTAGAAGTATTTCCTGGAACCATCACCATTTTAAATGATACACACACAAAAAAGCCGAAGCCAATCCTCCTAAATTGTAAACATAAACGCTATTCTCCTCATTCCAAGGCTTTAGACACCAATTCTGATCTCTGTAAACATGAACTCGTAATAATTGTAAGCACAGTCCCGTGAAAACGCCACCAGAAGTACCCGTACTTGTAAACATTACCAGTATTTTCGTCATTTCACAGCTTTCCACTGGAAACCTCCGTGATTGAATTCGACAGTAAATGTAGTAAGAATCTATTTACGTTACTTGAAATGTTTATTACACGTTCTTAATCATTTCTGGGAACTCTCATTGTGTATTTTAACAGTTTTAACACAATTAGACAGTTTGCTTAGAAGTGTTTACTGGAACTGCCACCATTTTAACTGATTCACACAAAAAACACGCCAAAGCCAATCCTCCTAAATTGTAAACATATAAACTATTCTCGTGATTCCAAGGCTTTAGACACCAATTCTGAGCTCTGTAAACATGAACTCTTAATAATTGAAAGCACAGTCCCGTGAAAACGACACCCGAAGTACCCGGACTTGTAAACATTACCAGTATTTTCGTCATTTCACAGCTTTCCGCTGGAAACCTCCGTGATTGAATTCGACAGTAAATGTAGTAAGAATCTATTTACGTGTACTTGAAATGTTTATTACACGTTCTTAATCACTTCTGGGAACTTTCATTGTGTATTTTAACAGTTTTACCACAATTAGACAGTTTGCTTAGAAGTATTTACTGGAACCGCCACCATTTTAACTGATTCACACAAAAAACCCGCCAAAGCCAATCCTCCTAAATTGTAAACATAAACACTATTCTCCTCATTCCAAGGCTTTAGACACCAATTCTGAGCTCTGTAAACATGAACTCGTAATAATTGTAAGCACAGTCCCGTGAAAACGCCACCAGAAGTACCCGTACTTGTAAACATTACCAGTATTTTCGTCATTTCACAGCTTTCCACTTGAAACCTCGGTGATGGAATTCGACAGTAAATGTAGTAAGAATCTATTTATGTGTACTTGAGATGTTTATTACACGTTTTTAATCATTTCTCGGAAGTCTCATTGTGTACTTTAATAGTTTTACCTCAATTAGACAGTTTGCTTAGAACTGTTCACAGGAACCGCCACCATTTTAACTGATTCACACAAAAAAAACGCCAAAGCCAATCCTCCTAAATTGTAAACATAAAAACTATTCTCGTTATTCCAAGGCTTTAGACAGGAATTCTGACCTCTGTAAACATAAACATTTAATATTTGAAAGCACTGTCCCGTGAAAACGCCACCCAAAGTACCCGGACTTGTAAACATTACCAGTATTTTCGTCATTTCACACTTTCCACTGGAAACCTCCGTGATTGAATTCGACAGTAAATGTAGTAAGAATCTATTTACGTGTACTTGAGGTGTTTATTAAACGTTCTTAATCATTTCTGGGAACTATCATTGTGTATTTCAACAGTTTTACCACAATTAGACAGTTTGCTTAGAAGTATTTCCTGGAACAGTCACCATTTTGAATGATACACACAAAAAAAGCCGAAGCCAATCCTCCTAAATTGTAAACATAAACACTATTCTCCTCATTCCAAGGCTTTAGACACCAATTCTGAGCTCTGTAAACATGAACTCTTAATAATTGTAAGCACAGTCCCGTGAAAACGCCACCAGAAGTACCCGTACTTGTAAACATTACCAGTATTTTCGTCATTTCACAGCTTTCCACTCGAAACCTCCGTGATTGAATTCGACAGTAAATGTGGTAAGAATCTATTTACGTGTACTTGAAATGTTTATTACACGTTCTTAATCACTTCTGGGAACTTTCATTGTGTATTTTAACAGTTTTACCACAATTAGACAGTTTGCTTAGAAGTATTTACTGGAACCGCCACCATTTTAACTGATTCACACAAAAAACACGCCAAAGCCAATCCTCCTAAATTGTAAACATAAACACTATTCTCCTCATTCCAAGGCTTTAGACACCAATTCTGAGCTCTGTAAACATGAACTCGTAATAATTGTAAGCACAGTCCCGTGAAAACGCCACCAGAAGTACCCGTACTTGTAAACATTACCAGTATTTTCGTCATTTCACAGCTTTCCACTTGAAACCTCGGTGATTGAATTCGACAGTAAATGTAGTAAGAATCTATTTACGTGTACTTGAGATGTTTATTACACGTTTTTAATCATTTCTGGGTACTCTCATTGTGTATTTTAATAGTTTTACCACAATTAGACAGTTTGCTTAGAACTGTTTACTGGAACCCGCCACCATTTTAACTGATTCACACAAAAAAAACGCCAAAGCCAAATCTCCTAAATTCTAAACATAAAAACTATTCTCGTTATTCCAAGGCTTTAGACACCAATTCTGGGCTCTGTAAACATGAACTCTTAATAACTGAAAGCACAGTCCCATGAAAACGCCACCCGAAGTACCCTGACTTGTAAACATTACCAGTATTTTCGACATTTCACAGCTTTCCTCTGGAAACCTCCGTCATTGAATTCGTCAGTAAATGTAGTAAGAATCTATTTACGTGTACTTGAGGTGTTTATTAAACGTTCTTAATCATTTCTGGGAACTCTCATTGTGTATTTTAACAGTTTTACCACAATTAGACAGATTTCTTAGAAGTATTTCCTGGAACCATCACCATTTTAAATGATACACACACAAAAAAGCCGAAGCCAATCCTCCTAAATTGTAAACATAAACGCTATTCTCCTCATTCCAAGGCTTTAGACACCAATTCTGATCTCTGTAAACATGAACTCGTAATAATTGTAAGCACAGTCCCGTGAAAACGCCACCAGAGGTACCCGTACTTGTAAACATTACCAGTATTTTCGTCATTTCACAGCTTTCCACTGGAAACCTCCGTGATTGAATTCGACAGTAAATGTAGTAAGAATCTATTTACGTTACTTGAAATGTTTATTACACGTTCTTAATCATTTCTGGGAACTCTCATTGTGTATTTTAACAGTTTTAACACAATTAGACAGTTTGCTTAGAAGTGTTTACTGGAACCGCCACCATTTTAACTGATTCACACAAAAAAAACGCCAAAGCCAAATCTCCTTAATTCTAAACATAAAAATTATTCTCGTTATTCCAAGGCTTGAGACACCAATTCTGGGCTCTGTAAACATGAACTCTTAATAACTGAAAGCACAGTCCCGTGAAAACGCCACCCGAAGTACCCGGTCTTGTAAACATTACCAGTATTTTCATCATTTCACAGCTTTCCACTGGAAACCTCCGTGATTGAATTCGTCAGTAAATGTAGTAAGAATCTATTTACGTGTACTTGAGGTGTTTATTAAACGTTCTTAATCATTTCTGGGAACTCTCTTTGTGTATTTTAACAGTTTTACCACAATTATACAGATTTCTTAGAAGTATTTCCTGGAACCGTCACCATTTTAAATGATACACACACAAAAAAGCCGAAGCCAATCCTCCTAAATTGTAAACATAAACGCTATTCTCCTCATTCCAAGGCTTTAGACACCAATTCTGATCTCTGTAAACATGAACTCGTAATAATTGTAAGCACAGTCCCGTGAAAACGCCACCAGAAGTACCCGTACTTGTAAACATTACCAGTATTTTCGTCATTTCACAGCTTTCCACTCGAAACCTCCGTGATTGAATTCGACAGTAAATGTAGTAAGAATCTATTTACGTGTACTTGAAATGTTTCTTACACGTTCTTAATCACTTCTGGGTACACTCATTGTGTATTTTAACAGTTTTACCACAATTGGACAGTTTGCTTAGAAGTATTTACTGGAACCGACACCATTTTAACTGATTCACACAAAAAACACGCCAAAGCCAATCCTCCTAAATTGTAAACATATACACTATTCTCCTCATTCCAAGGCTTTAGACACCAATTCTGAGCTCTGTAAACATGAACTCGTAATAATTGAAAGTACAGTCCCGTGAAAACGCCACCCGAAGTACCCGGACTTGTAAACATTACCAGTATTTTCGTCATTTCACAGCTTTCCACTGGAAACCTCCGTGATTGAATTCGACAGTAAATGTAGTAAGAATCTATTTACGTGTACTTGAGGTGTTTATTAAACGTTCTTAATCATTTCTGGGAAATATCATTGTGTATTTTAACAGTTTTACCACAATTAGACAGTTTGCTTAGAAGTATTTACTGGAACCGTCACCATTTTGAATGATACACACACAAAAAAGCCGAAGCCAATCCTCCTAAATTGTAAACATAAACGCTATTCTCCTCATTCCAAGGCTTTAGACACCAATTCTGATCTCTGTAAACATGAACTCGTCATAATTGTAAGCACAGTCCCGTGAAAACGCCACCAGAAGTATCCGTACTTGTAAACATTACCAGTATTTTCGTCATTTCACAGCTTTCCACTCGAAACCTCCGTGATTGAATTCGACAGTAAAGGTAGTAAGAATCTATTTATGTGTACTTGAAATGTTTCTTACACGTTCTTAATCACTTCTGGGTACTTTCATTGTGTATTTTAACAGTTTTACCACAATTGGACAGTTTGCTTAGAAGTATTTACTGGAACCGACACCATTTTAACTGATTCACACAAAAAACACGCCAAAGCCAATCCTCCTAAATTGTAAACATATACACTATTCTCCTCATTCCAAGGCTTTAGACACCAATACTGAGCTCTGTAAACATGAACTCGTAATAATTGAAAGTACAGTCCCGTGAAAACGCCACCCGAAGTACCCGGACTTGTAAACATTACCAGTATTTTCGTCATTTCACAGCTTTCCACTGGAAACCTCCGTGATTGAATTCGAAAGTAAATGTAGTAAGAATCTATTTACGTGTACTTGAGATGTTTATTACACGTTTTTAATCATTTCTGGGAACTCTCATTGTGTATTTTAATAGTTTTACCACAATTAGACAGTTTGCTTAGAACTGTTTACTGGAACCGCCACCATTTTAACTGATTCACACAAAAAAAACGCCAAAGCCAAATCTCCTTAATTCTAAACATAAAAACTATTCTCGTTATTCCAAGGCTTGAGACACCAATTCTGGGCTCTGTAAACATGAACTCTTAATAACTGAAAGCACAGTCCCGTGAAAACGCCACCCGAAGTACCCGGTCTTGTAAACATTACCAGTATTTTCATCATTTCACAGCTTTCCACTGGAAACCTCCGTGATTGAATTCGTCAGTAAATGTAGTAAGAATCTATTTACGTGTACTTGAGGTGTTTATTAAACGTTCTTAATCATTTCTGGGAACTCTCTTTGTGTATTTTAACAGTTTTACCACAATTAGACAGATTTCTTAGAAGTATTTCCTGGAACCGTCACCATTTTAAATGATACACACACAAAAAAGCCGAAGCCAATCCTCTTAAATTGTAAACATAAACGCTATTCTCCTCATTCCAAGGCTTTAGACACCAATTCTGATCTCTGTAAACATGAACTCGTAATAATTGTAAGCACAGTCCCGTGAAAACGCCACCAGAAGTACCCGTACTTGTAAACATTACCAGTATTTTCGTCATTTCACAGCTTTCCACTCGAAACCTCCGTGATTGAATTCGACAGTAAATGTAGTAAGAATCTATTTACGTGTACTTGAAATGTTTCTTACACGTTCTTAATCACTTCTGGGTACTTTCATTGTGTATTTTAACAGTTTTACCACAATTGGACAGTTTGCTTAGAAGTATTTACTGGAACCGTCACCATTTTAACTGATTCACACAAAAAACACGCCAAAGCCAATCCTCCTAAATTGTAAACATATACACTATTCTCCTCATTCCAAGGCTTTAGACACCAATTCTGAGCTCTGTAAACATGAACTCGTAATAATTGAAAGTACAGTCCCGTGAAAAAGCCACCCGAAGTACCCGGACTTGTAAACATTACCAGTATTTTCGTCATTTCACAGCTTTCCACTGGAAACCTCCGTGAGTGAATTCGACAGTAAATGTAGTAAGAATCTATTTACGTGTACTTGAGGTGTTTATTAAACGTTCTTAATCATTTCTGGGAAATATCATTGTGTATTTTAACAGTTTTACCACAATTAGACAGTTTGCTTAGAAGTATTTACTGGAACCGTCACCATTTTGAATGATACACACACAAAAAAGCCGAAGCCAATCCTCCTAAATTGTAAACATAAACGCTATTCTCCTCATTCCAAGGCTTTAGACACCAATTCTGATCTCTGTAAACATGAACTCGTAATAATTGTAAGCACAGTCCCGTGAAAACGCCACCAGAAGTATCCGTACTTGTAAACATTACCAGTATTTTCGTCATTTCACAGCTTTCCACTCGAAACCTCCGTGATTGAATTCGACAGTAAAGGTAGTAAGAATCTATTTATGTGTACTTGAAATGTTTCTTACACGTGCTTAATCACTTCTGGGTACTTTCATTGTGTATTTTAACAGTTTTACCACAATTGGACAGTTTGCTTAGAAGTATTTACTGGAACCGACACCATTTTAACTGATTCACACAAAAAACACGCCAAAGCCAATCCTCCTAAATTGTAAACATATACACTATTCTCCTCATTCCAAGGCTTTAGACACCAATTCTGAGCTCTGTAAACATGTACTCGTAATAATTGAAAGTACAGTCCCGTGAAAACGCCACCCGAAGTACCCGGACTTGTAAACATTACCAGTATTTTCGTCATTTCACAGCTTTCCACTGGAAACCTCCGTGATTGAATTCGACAGTAAATGTAGTAAGAATCTATTTACGTGTACTTGAGATGTTTATTACACGTTTTTAATCATTTCTGGGAACTCTCATTGTGTATTTTAATAGTTTTACCACAATTAGACAGTTTGCTTAGAACTGTTTACTGGAACCGCCACCATTTTAACTGATTCACACAAAAAAAACGCCAAAGCCAAATCTCCTTAATTCTAAACATAAAAACTATTCTCGTTATTCCAAGGCTTGAGACACCAATTCTGGGCTCTGTAAACATGAACTCTTAATAACTGAAAGCACAGTCCCGTGAAAACGCCACCCGAAGTACCCGGTCTTGTAAACATTACCAGTATTTTCATCATTTCACAGCTTTCCACTGGAAACCTCCGTGATTGAATTCGACAGTAAATGTAGTAAGAATCTATTTACGTGTACTTGAGGTGTTTATTAAACGTTCTTAATCATTTCTGGGAACTCTCTTTGTGTATTTTAACAGTTTTACCACAATTAGACAGATTTCTTAGAAGTATTTCCTGGAACCGTCACCATTTTAAATGATACACACACAAAAAAGCCGAAGCCAATCCTCCTAAATTGTAAACATAAACGCTATTCTCCTCATTCCAAGGCTTTAGACACCAATTCTGATCTCTGTAAACATGAACTCGTAATAATTGTAAGCACAGTCCCTTGAAAACGCCACCAGAAGTACCCGTACTTGTAAACATTACCAGTATTTTCGTCATTTCACAGCTTTCCACTCGAAACCTCCGTGATTGAATTCGACAGTAAATGTAGTAAGAATCTATTTACGTGTACTTGAAATGTTTCTTACACGTTCTTAATCACTTCTGGGTACTTTCATTGTGTATTTTAACAGTTTTACCACAATTGGACAGTTTGCTTAGAAGTATTTACTGGAACCGTCACCATTTTAACTGATTCACACAAAAAACACGCCAAAGCCAATCCTCCTAAATTGTAAACATATACACTATTCTCCTCATTCCAAGGCTTTAGACACCAATTCTGAGCTCTGTAAACATGAACTCGTAATAATTGAAAGTACAGTCCCGTGAAAACGCCACCCGAAGTACCCGGACTTGTAAACATTACCAGTATTTTCGTCATTTCACAGCTTTCCACTGGAAACCTCCGTGATTGAATTCGACAGTAAATGTAGTAAGAATCTATTTACGTGTACTTGAGGTGTTTATTAAACGTTCTTAATCATTTCTGGGAAATATCATTGTGTATTTTAACAGTTTTACCACAATTAGACAGTTTGCTTAGAAGTATTTACTGGAACCGTCACCATTTTGAATGATACACACACAAAAAAGCCGAAGCCAATCCTCCTAAATTGTAAACATAAACGCTATTCTCCTCATTCCAAGGCTTTAGACACCAATTCTGATCTCTGTAAACATGAACTCGTAATAATTGTAAGCACAGTCCCGTGAAAACGCCACCAGAAGTATCCGTACTTGTAAACATTACCAGTATTTTCGTCATTTCACAGCTTTCCACTCGAAACCTCCGTGATTGAATTCGACAGTAAATGTAGTAAGAATCTATTTATGTGTACTTGAAATGTTTCTTACACGTGCTTAATCACTTCTGGGTACTTTCATTGTGTATTTTAACAGTTTTACCACAATTGGACAGTTTGCTTAGAAGTATTTACTGGAACCGACACCATTTTAACTGATTCACACAAAAAACACGCCAAAGCCAATCCTCCTAAATTGTAAACGTATACACTATTCTCCTCATTCCAAGGCTTTAGACACCAATTCTGAGCTCTGTAAACATGAACTCGTAATAATTGAAAGTACAGTCCCGTGAAAACGCCACCCGAAGTACCCGGACTTGTAAACATTACCAGTATTTTCGTCATTTCACAGCTTTCCACTGGAAACCTCCGTGATTGAATTCGACAGTAAATGTAGTAAGAATCTATATACGTGTACTTGAGGTGTTTATTAAACGGTCTTAATCATTTCTGGGAAATATCATTGTGTATTTTAACAGTTTTACCACAATTAGACAGCTGCTTAGAAGTATTTACTGGAACCGTCACCATTTTGAATGATACACACAAAAAAAGCCGAAGCCAATCCTCCTAAATTGTAAACATAAACACTATTCTCCTCATTCCAAGGCTTTAGACACCAATTCTGAGCTCTGTAAACATGAACTCGTAATAATTGTAAGCACAGTCCCGTGAAAACGCCACCGGAAGTACCCGTACTTGTAAACATTAACAGTATTTGCGTCATTTCACAGCTTTCCACTGGAAACCTCCGTGATTGAATTCGACAGTAAATGTGGTAGGAATCTATTTACGTGTACTTGAGATGTTTATTACACGTTCTTAATCATTTCTGGGAACTATCATTGTGTATTTCAACATTTTTACCACAATTAGACAGTTTGCTTAGAAGTATTTCCTGGAACAGTCACCATTTTGAATGATACACACAAAAAAAGCCGAAGCCAATCCTCCTACATTGTAAACATAAACACTATTCTCCTCATTCTAAGGCTTTAGACACCAATTCTGATCTCTGTAAACATGAACTCGTAATAATTGTAAGCACAGTCCCGTGAAAACGCCACCAGAAGTACCCGTACTTGTAAACATTACCAGTATTTTCGTCATTTCACAGCTTTCCACTTGAAACCTCGGTGATTGAATTCGACAGTAAATGTAGTAAGAATCTATTTACGTGTACTTGAGATGTTTATTACACGTTTTTAATCATTTCTGGGAACTCTCATTGTGTATTTTAATAGTTTTACCACAATTAGACAGTTTGCTTAGAACTGTTTACTGGAACCGCCACCATTTTAACTGATTCACACAAAAAGAATGCCAAAGCCAAATCTCCTAAATTCTAAACATAAAAACTATTCTCGTTATTCCAAGGCTTTAGACACCAATTCTGGGCTCTGTAAACATGAACTCTTAATAACTGAAAGCACAGTCCCATGAAAACGCCACCCGAAGTACCCTCACTTGTAAACATTACCAGTATTTTCGACATTTCACAGCTTTCCACTGGAAACCTCCGTGATTGAATTCGTCAGTAAATGTAGTAAGAATCTATTTACGTGTACTTGAGGTGTTTATTAAACGTTCTTAATCATTTCTGGGAACTCTCATTGTGTATTTTAACAGTTTTACCACAATTAGACAGATTTCTTAGAAGTGTTTCCTGGAACCATCACCATTTTAAATGATACACACACAAAAAAGCCGAAGCCAATCCTCCTAAATTGTAAACATAAACGCTATTCTCCTCATTCCAAGGCTTTAGACACCAATTCTGATCTCTGTAAACATGAACTCGTAATAATTGTAAGCACAGTCCCGTGAAAACGCCACCAGAAGTACCCGTACTTGTAAACATTACCAGTATTTTCGTCATTTCACAGCTTTCCACTGGAAACCTCCGTGATTGAAATCGACAGTAAATGTAGTAAGAATCTATTTACGTTACTTGAAATGTTTATTACACGTTCTTAATCATTTCTGGGAACTCTCATTGTGTATTTTAACAGTTTTAACACAATTAGACAGTTTGCTTAGAAGTGTTTACTGGAACCGCCACCATTTTAACTGATTCACACAAAAAAAACGCCAAAGCCAATCCTCCTAAATTCTAAACATAAAAATTATTCTCGTTATTCCAAGGCTTGAGACACCAATTCTGGGCTCTGTAAACATGAACTCTTAATAACTGAAAGCACAGTCCCGTGAAAACGCCACCCGAATTACCGGGTCTTGTAAACATTACCAGTATTTTCATTTCACAGCTTTCCACTGGAAACCTCCGTGATTGAATTCGTCAGTAAATGTAGTAAGAATCTATTTACGTGTACTTGAGGTGTTTATTAAACGTTCTTAATCATTTCTGGGAACTCTCATTGTGTATTTTAACAGTTTTACCACAATTAGACAGTTTGCTTAGAAGTATTTACTGGAACCGCCACCATTTTACCTGATTCACACAAAAATAGCCAAAGCCAATCATCCTAAATTGTAAACATAAACACTATGCTCCTCATTCCAAGGCTTTAGACACCAATTCTGATCTCTGTAAACATGAACTCGTAATAATTGTAAGCACAGTCCCGTGAAAACGCCACCAGAAGTACCCGTACTTGTAAACATTACCAGTATTTTCATCATTTCACAGCTTTCCACTCGAAACCTCCGTGATTGATTTCGACAGTAAATGTAGTAAGAATCTATTTACGTGTACTTGAAATGTTTATTACACGTTCTTAATCACTTCTGGGAACTTTCATTGTGTATTTTAACAGTTTTACCACAATTAGACAGTTTGCTTAGAAGTATTTACTGGAACCGACACCATTTTAACTGATTCACACAAAAAACACGCCAAAGCCAATCCTCCTAAATTGTAAACATATACACTATTCTCCTCATTCCAAGGCTTTAGACACCAATTCTGAGCTCTGTAAACATGAACTCGTAATAATTGAAAGTACAGTCCCGTGAAAACGCCACCCGAAGTACCCGGACTTGTAAACATTACCAGTATTTTCGTCATTTCACAGCTTTCCACTGGAAACCTCCGTGATTGAATTCGACAGTAAATGTAGTAAGAATCTATTTACGTGTACTTGAGGTGTTTATTAAACGTTCTTAATCATTTCTGGGAAATAATGTTGTGTATTTTAACAGTTTTACCACAATTAGACAGTTTGCTTAGAAGTATTTACTGGAACCGTCACCGTTTTGAATGATACACACACAAAAAAGCCGAAGCCAATCCTCCTAAATTGTAAACATAAACGCTATTCTCCTCATTCCAAGGCTTTAGACACCAATTCTGGGCTCTGTAAACATGAACTCGTAATAATTGTAAGCACAGTCCCGTGAAAACGCCACCCGAAGTACCCGGTCTTGTAAACATTACCAGTATTTTCATCATTTCACAGCTTTCCACTGGAAACCTCCGTGATTGAATTCGTCAGTAAATGTAGTAAGAATCTATTTACGTGTACTTGAGGTGTTTATTAAACGTTCTTAATCATTTCTGGGAACTCTCTTTGTGTATTTTAACAGTTTTACCACAATTAGACAGATTTCTTAGAAGTATTTCCTGGAACCGTCACCATTTTAAATGATACACACACAAAAAAGCCGAAGCCAATCCTCCTAAATTGTAAACATAAACGCTATTCTCCTCATTCCAAGGCTTTAGACACCAATTCTGATCTCTGTAAACATGAACTCGTAATAATTGTAAGCACAGTCCCTTGAAAACGCCACCAGAAGTACCCGTACTTGTAAACATTACCAGTATTTTCGTCATTTCACAGCTTTCCACTGGAAACCTCCGTGATTGAATTCGACAGTAAATGTAGTAAGAATCTATTTACGTTACTTGAAATGTTTATTACACGTTCTTAATCATTTCTGGGAACTCTCATTGTGTATTTTAACAGTTTTAACACAATTAGACAGTTTGCTTAGAAGTGTTTACTGGAACCGCCACCATTTTAACTGATTCACACAAAAAAAACGCCAAAGCCAATCCTCCTAAATTCTAAACATAAAAATTATTCTCGTTATTCCAAGGCTTGAGACACCAATTCTGGGCTCTGTAAACATGAACTCTTAATAACTGAAAGCACAGTCCCGTGAAAACGCCACCCGAAGTACCCGGTCTTGTAAACATTACCAGTATTTTCATCATTTCACAGCTTTCCACTGGAAACCTCCGTGATTGAATTCGTCAGTAAATGTAGTAAGAATCTATTTACGTGTACTTGAGGTGTTTATTAAACGTTCTTAATCATTTCTGGGAACTCTCTTTGTGTATTTTAACAGTTTTACCACAATTAGACAGATTTCTTAGAAGTATTTCCTGGAACCGTCACCATTTTAAATGATACACACACAAAAAAGCCGAAGCCAATCCTCCTAAATTGTAAACATAAACGCTATTCTCCTCATTCCAAGGCTTTAGACACCAATTCTGATCTCTGTAAACATGAACTCGTAATAATTGTAAGCACAGTCCCTTGAAAACGCCACCAGAAGTACCCGTACTTGTAAACATTACCAGTATTTTCGTCATTTCACAGCTTTCCACTCGAAACCTCCGTGATTGAATTCGACAGTAAATGTAGTAAGAATCTATTTACGTTACTTGAAATGTTTATTACACGTTCTTAATCATTTCTGGGAAATATCATTGTGTATTTTAACAGTTTTACCACAATTAGACAGTTTGCTTAGAAGTATTTACTGGAACCGTCACCATTTTGAATGATACACACACAAAAAAGCCGAAGCCAATCCTCCTAAATTGTAAACATAAACGCTATTCTCCTCATTCCAAGGCTTTAGACACCAATTCTGATCTCTGTAAACATGAACTCGTAATAATTGTAAGCACAGTCCCGTGAAAACGCCACCAGAAGTATCCGTACTTGTAAACATTACCAGTATTTTCGTCATTTCACAGCTTTCCACTCGAAACCTCCGTGATTGAATTCGACAGTAAAGGTAGTAAGAATCTATTTATGTGTACTTGAAATGTTTCTTACACGTGCTTAATCACTTCTGGGTACTTTCATTGTGTATTTTAACAGTTTTACCACAATTGGACAGTTTGCTTAGAAGTATTTACTGGAACCGACACCATTTTAACTGATTCACACAAAAAACACGCCAAAGCCAATCCTCCTAAATTGTAAACATATACACTATTCTCCTCATTCCAAGGCTTTAGACACCAATTCTGAGCTCTGTAAACATGAACTCGTAATAATTGTAAGCACAGTCCCGTGAAAACGCCACCAGAAGTACCCGTACTTGTAAACATTACCAGTATTTTCGTCATTTCACAGCTTTCCACTTGAAACCTCGGTGATTGAATTCGACAGTAAATGTAGTAAGAATCTATTTACGTGTACTTGAGATGTTTATTACACGTTTTTAATCATTTCTGGGAACTCTCATTGTGTATTTTAATAGTTTTACCACAATTAGACAGTTTGCTTAGAACTGTTTACTGGAACCGCCACCATTTTAACTGATTCACACAAAAAGAACGCCAAAGCCAAATCTCCTAAATTCTAAACATAAAAACTATTCTCGTTATTCCAAGGCTTTAGACACCAATTCTGGGCTCTGTAAACATGAACTCTTAATAACTGAAAGCACAGTCCCATGAAAACGCCACCCGAAGTACCCTGACTTGTAAACATTACCAGTATTTTCGACATTTCACAGCTTTCCACTGGAAACCTCCGTGATTGAATTCGTCAGTAAATGTAGTAAGAATCTATTTACGTGTACTTGAGGTGTTTATTAAACATTCTTAATCATTTCTGGGAACTCTCATTGTGTATTTTAACAGTTTTACCACAATTAGACAGATTTCTTAGAAGTATTTCCTGGAACCATCACCATTTTAAATGATACACACACAAAAAAGCCGAAGCCACTCCTCCTAAATTGTAAACATAAACGCTATTCTCCTCATTCCAAGGCTTTAGACACCAATTCTGATCTCTGTAAACATGAACACGTAATAATTGTAAGCACAGTCCCGTGAAAACGCCACCAGAAGTACCCGTACTTGTAAACATTACCAGTATTTTCGTCATTTCACAGCTTTCCACTGGAAACCTCCGTGATTGAATTTGACAGTAAATGTAGTAAGAATCTATTTACGTTACTTGAAATGTTTATTACACGTTCTTAATCATTTCTGGGAACTCTCATTGTGTATTTTAACAGTTTTAACACAATTAGACAGTTTGCTTAGAAGTGTTTACTGGAACCGCCACCATTTTAACTGATTCACACAAAAAAAACGCCAAAGCCAATCCTCCTAAATTCTAAACATAAAAATTATTCTCGTTATTCCAAGGCTTGAGACACCAATTCTGAGCTCTGTAAACATGAACTCTTAATAACTGAAAGCACAGTCCCGTGAAAACGCCACCCGAATTACCGGGTATTGTAAACATTACCAGTATTTTCATCATTTCACAGCTTTCCACTGGAAACCTCCGTGATTGAATTCGTCAGTAAATGTAGTAAGAATCTATTTACGTGTACTTGAGGTGTTTATTAAACGTTCTTAATCATTTCTGGGAACTCTCATTGTGTATTTTAACAGTTTTACCACAATTAGACAGTTTGCTTAGAAGTATTTACTGGAACCGTCACCGTTTTGAATGATACACACACAAAAAAGCCGAAGCCAATCCTCCTAAATTGTAAACATAAACGCTATTCTCCTCATTCCAAGGCTTTAGACACCAATTCTGGGCTCTGTAAACATGAACTCGTAATAATTGTAAGCACAGTCCCGTGAAAACGCCACCCGAAGTACCCGGTCTTGTAAACATTACCAGTATTTTCATCATTTCACAGCTTTCCACTGGAAACCTCCGTGATTGAATTCGTCAGTAAATGTAGTAAGAATCTATTTACGTGTACTTGAGGTGTTTATTAAACGTTCTTAATCATTTCTGGGAACTCTCTTTGTGTATTTTAACAGTTTTACCACAATTAGACAGATTTCTTAGAAGTATTTCCTGGAACCGTCACCATTTTAAATGATACACACACAAAAAAGCCGAAGCCAATCCTCCTAAATTGTAAACATAAACGCTATTCTCCTCATTCCAAGGCTTTAGACACCAATTCTGATCTCTGTAAACATGAACTCGTAATAATTGTAAGCACAGTCCCTTGAAAACGCCACCAGAAGTACCCGTACTTGTAAACATTACCAGTATTTTCGTCATTTCACAGCTTTCCACTGGAAACCTCCGTGATTGAATTCGACAGTAAATGTAGTAAGAATCTATTTACGTTACTTGAAATGTTTATTACACGTTCTTAATCATTTCTGGGAACTCTCATTGTGTATTTTAACAGTTTTAACACAATTAGACAGTTTGCTTAGAAGTGTTTACTGGAACCGCCACCATTTTAACTGATTCACACAAAAAAAACGCCAAAGCCAATCCTCCTAAATTCTAAACATAAAAATTATTCTCCTCATTCCAAGGCTTTAGACACCAATTCTGGGCTCTGTAAACATGAACTCGTAATAATTGTAAGCACAGTCCCGTGAAAACGCCACCCGAAGTACCCGGTCTTGTAAACATTACCAGTATTTTCATCATTTCACAGCTTTCCACTGGAAACCTCCGTGATTGAATTCGTCAGTAAATGTAGTAAGAATCTATTTACGTGTACTTGAGGTGTTTATTAAACGTTCTTAATCATTTCTGGGAACTCTCTTTGTGTATTTTAACAGTTTTACCACAATTAGACAGATTTCTTAGAAGTATTTCCTGGAACCGTCACCATTTTAAATGATACACACACAAAAAAGCCGAAGCCAATCCTCCTAAATTGTAAACATAAACGCTATTCTCCTCATTCCAAGGCTTTAGACACCAATTCTGATCTCTGTAAACATGAACTCGTAATAATTGTAAGCACAGTCCCTTGAAAACGCCACCAGAAGTACCCGTACTTGTAAACATTACCAGTATTTTCGTCATTTCACAGCTTTCCACTGGAAACCTCCGTGATTGAATTCGACAGTAAATGTAGTAAGAATCTATTTACGTTACTTGAAATGTTTATTACACGTTCTTAATCATTTCTGGGAACTCTCATTGTGTATTTTAACAGTTTTAACACAATTAGACAGTTTGCTTAGAAGTGTTTACTGGAACCGCCACCATTTTAACTGATTCACACAAAAAAAACGCCAAAGCCAATCCTCCTAAATTCTAAACATAAAAATTATTCTCGTTATTCCAAGGCTTGAGACACCAATTCTGGGCTCTGTAAACATGAACTCTTAATAACTGAAAGCACAGTCCCGTGAAAACGCCACCCGAAGTACCCGGTCTTGTAAACATTACCAGTATTTTCATCATTTCACAGCTTTCCACTGGAAACCTCCGTGATTGAATTCGTCAGTAAATGTAGTAAGAATCTATTTACGTGTACTTGAGGTGTTTATTAAACGTTCTTAATCATTTCTGGGAACTCTCTTTGTGTATTTTAACAGTTTTACCACAATTAGACAGATTTCTTAGAAGTATTTCCTGGAACCGTCACCATTTTAAATGATACACACACAAAAAAGCCGAAGCCAATCCTCCTAAATTGTAAACATAAACGCTATTCTCCTCATTCCAAGGCTTTAGACACCAATTCTGATCTCTGTAAACATGAACTCGTAATAATTGTAAGCACAGTCCCTTGAAAACGCCACCAGAAGTACCCGTACTTGTAAACATTACCAGTATTTTCGTCATTTCACAGCTTTCCACTCGAAACCTCCGTGATTGAATTCGACAGTAAATGTAGTAAGAATCTATTTACGTTACTTGAAATGTTTATTACACGTTCTTAATCATTTCTGGGAAATATCATTGTGTATTTTAACAGTTTTACCACAATTAGACAGTTTGCTTAGAAGTATTTACTGGAACCGTCACCATTTTGAATGATACACACACAAAAAAGCCGAAGCCAATCCTCCTAAATTGTAAACATAAACGCTATTCTCCTCATTCCAAGGCTTTAGACACCAATTCTGATCTCTGTAAACATGAACTCGTAATAATTGTAAGCACAGTCCCGTGAAAACGCCACCAGAAGTATCCGTACTTGTAAACATTACCAGTATTTTCGTCATTTCACAGCTTTCCACTCGAAACCTCCGTGATTGAATTCGACAGTAAAGGTAGTAAGAATCTATTTATGTGTACTTGAAATGTTTCTTACACGTGCTTAATCACTTCTGGGTACTTTCATTGTGTATTTTAACAGTTTTACCACAATTGGACAGTTTGCTTAGAAGTATTTACTGGAACCGACACCATTTTAACTGATTCACACAAAAAACACGCCAAAGCCAATCCTCCTAAATTGTAAACATATACACTATTCTCCTCATTCCAAGGCTTTAGACACCAATTCTGAGCTCTGTAAACATGAACTCGTAATAATTGTAAGCACAGTCCCGTGAAAACGCCACCAGAAGTACCCGTACTTGTAAACATTACCAGTATTTTCGTCATTTCACAGCTTTCCACTTGAAACCTCGGTGATTGAATTCGACAGTAAATGTAGTAAGAATCTATTTACGTGTACTTGAGATGTTTATTACACGTTTTTAATCATTTCTGGGAACTCTCATTGTGTATTTTAATAGTTTTACCACAATTAGACAGTTTGCTTAGAACTGTTTACTGGAACCGCCACCATTTTAACTGATTCACACAAAAAGAACGCCAAAGCCAAATGTCCTAAATTCTAAACATAAAAACTATTCTCGTTATTCCAAGGCTTTAGACACCAATTCTGGGCTCTGTAAACATGAACTCTTAATAACTGAAAGCACAGTCCCATGAAAACGCCACCCGAAGTACCCTGACTTGTAAACATTACCAGTATTTTCGACATTTCACAGCTTTCCACTGGAAACCTCCGTGATTGAATTCGTCAGTAAATGTAGTAAGAATCTATTTACGTGTACTTGAGGTGTTTATTAAACGTTCTTAATCATTTCTGGGAACTCTCATTGTGTATTTTAACAGTTTTACCACAATTAGACAGATTTCTTAGAAGTATTTCCTGGAACCATCACCATTTTAAATGATACACACACAAAAAAGCCGAAGCCACTCCTCCTAAATTGTAAACATAAACGCTATTCTCCTCATTCCAAGGCTTTAGACACCAATTCTGATCTCTGTAAACATGAACTCGTAATAATTGTAAGCACAGTCCCGTGAAAACGCCACCAGAAGTACCCGTACTTGTAAACATTACCAGTATTTTCGTCATTTCACAGCTTTCCACTGGAAACCTCCGTGATTGAATTTGACAGTAAATGTAGTAAGAATCTATTTACGTTACTTGAAATGTTTATTACACGTTCTTAATCATTTCTGGGAACTCTCATTGTGTATTTTAACAGTTTTAACACAATTAGACAGTTTGCTTAGAAGTGTTTACTGGAACCGCCACCATTTTAACTGATTCACACAAAAAAAACGCCAAAGCCAATCCTCCTAAATTCTAAACATAAAAATTATTCTCGTTATTCCAAGGCTTGAGACACCAATTCTGGGCTCTGTAAACATGAACTCTTAATAACTGAAAGCACAGTCCCGTGAAAACGCCACCCGAATTACCGGGTATTGTAAACATTACCAGTATTTTCATCATTTCACAGCTTTCCACTGGAAACCTCCGTGATTGAATTCGTCAGTAAATGTAGTAAGAATCTATTTACGTGTACTTGAGGTGTTTATTAAACGTTCTTAATCATTTCTGGGAACTCTCTTTGTGTATTTTAACAGTTTTACCACAATTAGACAGATTTCTTAGAAGTATTTCCTGGAACCGTCACCATTTTAAATGATACACACACAAAAAAGCCGAAGCCAATCCTCCTAAATTGTAAACATAAACGCTATTCTCCTCATTCCAAGGCTTTAGACACCAATTCTGATCTCTGTAAACATGAACTCGTAATAATTGTAAGCACAGTCCCTTGAAAACGCCACCAGAAGTACCCGTACTTGTAAACATTACCAGTATTTTCGTCATTTCACAGCTTTCCACTGGAAACCTCCGTGATTGAATTCGACAGTAAATGTAGTAAGAATCTATTTACGTTACTTGAAATGTTTATTACACGTTCTTAATCATTTCTGGGAACTCTCATTGTGTATTTTAACAGTTTTAACACAATTAGACAGTTTGCTTAGAAGTGTTTACTGGAACCGCCACCATTTTAACTGATTCACACAAAAAAAACGCCAAAGCCAATCCTCCTAAATTCTAAACATAAAAATTATTCTCGTTATTCCAAGGCTTGAGACACCAATTCTGGGCTCTGTAAACATGAACTCTTAATAACTGAAAGCACAGTCCCGTGAAAACGCCACCCGAAGTACCCGGTCTTGTAAACATTACCAGTATTTTCATCATTTCACAGCTTTCCACTGGAAACCTCCGTGATTGAATTCGTCAGTAAATGTAGTAAGAATCTATTTACGTGTACTTGAGGTGTTTATTAAACGTTCTTAATCATTTCTGGGAACTCTCTTTGTGTATTTTAACAGTTTTACCACAATTAGACAGATTTCTTAGAAGTATTTCCTGGAACCGTCACCATTTTAAATGATACACACACAAAAAAGCCGAAGCCAATCCTCCTAAATTGTAAACATAAACGCTATTCTCCTCATTCCAAGGCTTTAGACACCAATTCTGATCTCTGTAAACATGAACTCGTAATAATTGTAAGCACAGTCCCGTGAAAACGCCACCAGAAGTACCCGTACTTGTAAACATTACCAGTATTTTCGTCATTTCACAGCTTTCCACTGGAAACCTCCGTGATTGAATTCGACAGTAAATGTAGTTAAGAATCTATTTACGTTACTTGAAATGTTTATTACACGTTCTTAATCATTTCTGGGAACTCTCATTGTGTATTTTAACAGTTTTAACACAATTAGACAGTTTGCTTAGAAGTGTTTACTGGAACCGCCACCATTTTAACTGATTCACACAAAAAAAACGCCAAAGCCAATCCTCCTAAATTCTAAACATAAAAATTATTCTCGTTATTCCAAGGCTTGAGACACCAATTCTGGGCTCTGTAAACATGAACTCTTAATAACTGAAAGCACAGTCCCGTGAAAACGCCACCCGAATTACCGGGTCTTGTAAACATTACCAGTATTTTCATCATTTCACAGCTTTCCACTGGAAACCTCCGTGATTGAATTCGTCAGTAAATGTAGTAAGAATCTATTTACGTGTACTTGAGGTGTTTATTAAACGTTCTTAATCATTTCTGGGAACTCTCTTTGTGTATTTTAACAGTTTTACCACAATTAGACAGATTTCTTAGAAGTATTTCCTGGAACCGTCACCATTTTTAATGATACACACACAAAAAAGCCGAAGCCAATCCTCCTAAATTGTAAACATAAACGCTATTCTCCTCATTCCAAGGCTTTAGACACCAATTCTGATCTCTGTAAACATGAACTCGTAATAACTGTAAGCACAGTCCCGTGAAAACGCCACCAGAAGTACCCGTACTTGTAAACATTACCAGTATTTTCGTCATTTCACAGCTTTCCACTCGAAACCTCCGTGATTGAATTCGACAGTAAATGTAGTAAGAATCTATTTACGTTACTTGAAATGTTTATTCCACGTTCTTAATCATTTCTGGGAAATATCATTGTGTATTTTAACAGTTTTACCACAATTAGACAGTTTGCTTAGAAGTATTTACTGGAACCGTCACCATTTTGAATGATACACACACAAAAAAGCCGAAGCCAATCCTCCTAAATTGTAAACATAAACGCTATTCTCCTCATTCCAAGGCTTTAGACACCAATTCTGATCTCTGTAAACATGAACTCGTAATAATTGTAAGCACAGTCCTGTGAAAACGCCACCAGAAGTATCCGTACTTGTAAACATTACCAGTATTTTCGTCATTTCACAGCTTTCCACTTGAAACCTCCGTGATTGAATTCGACAGTAAAGGTAGTAAGAATCTATTTATGTGTACTTGAAATGTTTCTTACACGTGCTTAATCACTTCTGGGTACTTTCATTGTGTATTTTAACAGTTTTACCACAATTGGACAGTTTGCTTAGAAGTATTTACTGGAACCGACACCATTTTAACTGATTCACACAAAAAACACGCCAAAGCCAATCCTCCTAAATTGTAAACATATACACTATTCTCCTCATTCCAAGGCTTTAGACACCAATTCTGATCTCTGTAAACATGAACTCGTAATAATTGAAAGTACAGTCCCGTGAAAACGCCACCCGAAGTACCCGGACTTGTAAACATTACCAGTATTTTCGTCATTTCACAGCTTTCCACTGGAAACCTCCGTGATTGAATTCGACAGTAAATGTAGTAAGAATCTATTTACGTGTACTTGAGGTGTTTATTAAACGGTCTTAATCATTTCTGGGAAATATCATTGTGTATTTTAACAGTTTTACCACAATTAGACAGTTGCTTAGAAGTATTTACTGGAACCGTCACCATTTTGAATGATACACACAAAAAAAGCCGAAGCCAATCCTCCTAAATTGTAAACATAAACACTATTCTCCTCATTCCAAGGCTTTAGACACCAATTCTGAGCTCTGTAAACATGAACTCGTAATAATTGTAAGCACAGTCCCGTGAAAACGCCACCGGAAGTACCCGTACTTGTAAACATTAACAGTATTTGCGTCATTTCACAGCTTTCCACTGGAAACCTCCGTGATTGAATTCGACAGTAAATGTGGTAGGAATCTATTTACGTGTACTTGAGATGTTTATTACACGTTCTTAATCATTTCTGGGAACTATCATTGTGTATTTCAACATTTTTACCACAATTAGACAGTTTGCTTAGAAGTATTTCCTGGAACAGTCACCATTTTGAATGATACACACAAAAAAAGCCGAAGCCAATCCTCCTACATTGTAAACATAAACACTATTCTCCTCATTCCAAGGCTTTAGACACCAATTCTGATCTCTGTAAACATGAACTCGTAATAATTGTAAGCACAGTCCCGTGAAAACGCCACCAGAAGTACCCGTACTTGTAAACATTACCAGTATTTTCGTCATTTCACAGCTTTCCACTTGAAACCTCGGTGATTGAATTCGACAGTAAATGTAGTAAGAATCTATTTACGTGTACTTGAGATGTTTATTACACGTTTTTAATCATTTCTGGGAACTCTCATTGTGTATTTTAATAGTTTTACCACAATTAGACAGTTTGCTTAGAACTGTTTACTGGAACCGCCACCATTTTAACTGATTCACACAAAAAGAACGCCAAAGCCAAATCTCCTAAATTCTAAACATAAAAACTATTCTCGTTATTCCAAGGCTTTAGACACCAATTCTGGGCTCTGTAAACATGAACTCTTAATAACTGAAAGCACAGTCCCATGAAAACGCCACCCGAAGTACCCTGACTTGTAAACATTACCAGTATTTTCGACATTTCACAGCTTTCCACTGGAAACCTCCGTGATTGAATTCGTCAGTAAATGTAGTAAGAATCTATTTACGTGTACTTGAGGTGTTTATTAAACGTTCTTAATCATTTCTGGGAACTCTCATTGTGTATTTTAACAGTTTTACCACAATTAGACAGATTTCTTAGAAGTATTTCCTGGAACCATCACCATTTTAAATGATACACACACAAAAAAGCCGAAGCCACTCCTCCTAAATTGTAAACATAAACGCTATTCTCCTCATTCCAAGGCTTTAGACACCAATTCTGATCTCTGTAAACATGAACTCGTAATAATTGTAAGCACAGTCCCGTGAAAACGCCACCAGAAGTACCCGTACTTGTAAACATTACCAGTATTTTCGTCATTTCACAGCTTTCCACTGGAAACCTCCGTGATTGAATTCGACAGTAAATGTAGTAAGAATCTATTTACGTTACTTGAAATGTTTATTACACGTTCTTAATCATTTCTGGGAACTCTCATTGTGTATTTTAACAGTTTTAACACAATTAGACAGTTTGCTTAGAAGTGTTTACTGGAACCGCCACCATTTTAACTGATTCACACAAAAAAAACGCCAAAGCCAATCCTCCTAAATTCTAAACATAAAAATTATTCTCGTTATTCCAAGGCTTGAGACACCAATTCTGGGCTCTGTAAACATGAACTCTTAATAACTGAAAGCACAGTCCCGTGAAAACGCCACCCGAATTACCGGGTCTTGTAAACATTACCAGTATTTTCATCATTTCACAGCTTTCCACTGGAAACCTCCGTGATTGAATTCGTCAGTAAATGTAGTAAGAATCTATTTACGTGTACTTGAGGTGTTTATTAAACGTTCTTAATCATTTCTGGGAACTCTCATTGTGTATTTTAACAGTTTTACCACAATTAGACAGTTTGCTTAGAAGTATTTACTGGAACCGCCACCATTTTACCTGATTCACACAAAAATAGCCAAAGCCAATCATCCTAAATTGTAAACATAAACACTATGCTCCTCATTCCAAGGCTTTAGACACCAATTCTGATCTCTGTAAACATGAACTCGTAATAATTGTAAGCACAGTCCCGTGAAAACGCCACCAGAAGTACCCGTACTTGTAAACATTACCAGTATTTTCGTCATTTCACAGCTTTCCACTCGAAACCTCCGTGATTGATTTCGACAGTAAATGTAGTAAGAATCTATTTACGTGTACTTGAAATGTTTATTACACGTTCTTAATCACTTCTGGGAACTTTCATTGTGTATTTTAACAGTTTTACCACAATTAGACAGTTTGCTTAGAAGTATTTACTGGAACCGACACCATTTTAACTGATTCACACAAAAAACACGCCAAAGCCAATCCTCCTAAATTGTAAACATATACACTATTCTCCTCATTCCAAGGCTTTAGACACCAATTCTGAGCTCTGTAAACATGAACTCGTAATAATTGAAAGTACAGTCCCGTGAAAACGCCACCCGAAGTACCCGGACTTGTAAACATTACCAGTATTTTCGTCATTTCACAGCTTTCCACTGGAAACCTCCGTGATTGAATTCGACAGTAAATGTAGTAAGAATCTATTTACGTGTACTTGAGGTGTTTATTAAACGTTCTTAATCATTTCTGGGAACTCTCTTTGTGTATTTTAACAGTTTTACCACAATTAGACAGATTTCTTAGAAGTATTTCCTGGAACCGTCACCATTTTAAATGATACACACACAAAAAAGCCGAAGCCAATCCTCCTAAATTGTAAACATAAACGCTATTCTCCTCATTCCAAGGCTTTAGACACCAATTCTGATCTCTGTAAACATGAACTCGTAATAATTGTAAGCACAGTCCCTTGAAAACGCCACCAGAAGTACCCGTACTTGTAAACATTACCAGTATTTTCGTCATTTCACAGCTTTCCACTGGAAACCTCCGTGATTGAATTCGACAGTAAATGTAGTAAGAATCTATTTACGTTACTTGAAATGTTTATTACACGTTCCTAATCATTTCTGGGAACTCTCATTGTGTATTTTAACAGTTTTAACACAATTAGACAGTTTGCTTAGAAGTGTTTACTGGAACTGCCACCATTTTAACTGATTCACACAAAAAAAACGCCAAAGCCAATCCTCCTAAATTCTAAACATAAAAATTATTCTCGTTATTCCAAGGCTTTAGACACCAATTCTGAGCTCTGTAAACATGAACTCGTAATAATTGTAAGCACAGTCCCGTGAAAACGCCACCGGAAGTACCCGTACTTGTAAACATTACCAGTATTTTCCACATTTCACAGCTTTCCACTGGAACCTCCGTGATTGAATTCGTCAGTAAATGTAGTAAGAATCTATTTACGTGTACTTGAGGTGTTTATTAAACGTTCTTAATCATTTCTGGGAACTCTCATTGTGTATTTTAACAGTTTTACCACAATTAGACAGTTTGCTTAGAAGTATTTACTGGAACCGCCACCATTTTACCTGATTCACACAAAAATAGCCAAAGCCAATCATCCTAAATTGTAAACATAAACACTATGCTCCTCATTCCAAGGCTTTAGACACCAATTCTGAGCTCTGTAAACATGAACTCGTAATAATTGTAAGCACAGTCCCGTGAAAACGCCACCAGAAGTACCCGTACTTGTAAGCATTACCAGTATTTTCGTCATTTCACAGCTTTCCACTGGAAACCTCCGTGATTGAATTCGACAGTAAATGTAGTAAGAATCTATTTACGTGTACTTGAGATGTTTATTACACGTTTTTAATCATTTCTGGGAACTCTCATTGTGTATTTTAATAGTTTTACCACAATTAGACAGTTTGCTTAGAACTGTTTACTGGAACCGCCACCATTTTAACTGATTCACACAAAAAAAACGCCAAAGCCAAATCTCCTTAATTCTAAACATAAAAACTATTCTCGTTATTCCAAGGCTTGAGACACCAATTCTGGGCTCTGTAAACATGAACTCTTAATAACTGAAAGCACAGTCCCGTGAAAACGCCACCCGAATTACCGGGTCTTGTAAACATTACCAGTATTTTCATCATTTCACAGCTTTCCACTCGAAACCTCCGTGATTGATTTCGACAGTAAATGTAGTAAGAATCTATTTACGTGTACTTGAAATGTTTATTACACGTTCTTAATCACTTCTGGGAACTTTCATTGTGTATTTTAACAGTTTTACCACAATTAGACAGTTTGCTTAGAAGTATTTACTGGAACCGACACCATTTTAACTGATTCACACAAAAAACACGCCAAAGCCAATCCTCCTAAATTGTAAACATATACACTATTCTCCTCATTCCAAGGCTTTAGACACCAATTCTGAGCTCTGTAAACATGAACTCGTAATAATTGAAAGTACAGTCCCGTGAAAACGCCACCCGAAGTACCCGGACTTGTAAACATTACCAGTATTTTCGTCATTTCACAGCTTTCCACTGGAAACCTCCGTGATTGAATTCGACAGTAAATGTAGTAAGAATCTATTTACGTGTACTTGAGGTGTTTATTAAACGTTCTTAATCATTTCTGGGAAATATCATTGTGTATTTTAACAGTTTTACCACAATTAGACAGTTTTCTTAGAAGTATTTACTGGAACCGTCACCGTTTTGAATGATACACACACAAAAAAGCCGAAGCCAATCCTCCTAAATTGTAAACATAAACGCTATTCTCCTCATTCCAAGGCTTTAGACACCAATTCTGGGCTCTGTAAACATGAACTCGTAATAATTGTAAGCACAGTCCCGTGAAAACGCCACCCGAAGTACCCGGTCTTGTAAACATTACCAGTATTTTCATCATTTCACAGCTTTCCACTGGAAACCTCCGTGATTGAATTCGTCAGTAAATGTAGTAAGAATCTATTTACGTGTACTTGAGGTGTTTATTAAACGTTCTTAATCATTTCTGGGAACTCTCTTTGTGTATTTTAACAGTTTTACCACAATTAGACAGATTTCTTAGAAGTATTTCCTGGAACCGTCACCATTTTAAATGATACACACACAAAAAAGCCGAAGCCAATCCTCCTAAATTGTAAACATAAACGCTATTCTCCTCATTCCAAGGCTTTTGACACCAATTCTGATCTCTGTAAACATGAACTCGTAATAATTGTAAGCACAGTCCCTTGAAAACGCCACCAGAAGTACCCGTACTTGTAAACATTACCAGTATTTTCGTCATTTCACAGCTTTCCACTGGAAACCTCCATGATTGAATTCGACAGTAAATGTAGTAAGAATCTATTTACGTTACTTGAAATGTTTATTACACGTTCTTAATCATTTCTGGGAACTCTCATTGTGTATTTTAACAGTTTTAACAAAATTAGACAGTTTGCTTAGAAGTGTTTACTGGAACCGCCACCATTTTAACTGATTCACACAAAAAAAACGCCAAAGCCAATCCTCCTAAATTCTAAACATAAAAATTATTCTCGTTATTCCAAGGCTTGAGACACCAATTCTGGGCTCTGTAAACATGAACTCTTAATAACTGAAAGCACAGTCCCGTGAAAACGCCACCCGAAGTACCCGGTCTTGTAAACATTACCAGTATTTTCATCATTTCACAGCTTTCCACTGGAAACCTCCGTGATTGAATTCGTCAGTAAATGTAGTAAGAATCTATTTACGTGTACTTGAGGTGTTTATTAAACGTTCTTAATCATTTCTGGGAACTCTCTTTGTGTATTTTAACAGTTTTACCACAATTAGACAGATTTCTTAGAAGTATTTCCTGGAACCGTCACCATTTTAAATGATACACACACAAAAAAGCCGAAGCCAATCCTCCTAAATTGTAAACATAAACGCTATTCTCCTCATTCCAAGGCTTTAGACACCAATTCTGATCTCTGTAAACATGAACTCGTAATAATTGTAAGCACAGTCCCTTGAAAACGCCACCAGAAGTACCCGTACTTGTAAACATTACCAGTATTTTCGTCATTTCACAGCTTTCCACTGGAAACCTCCGTGATTGAATTCGACAGTAAATGTAGTAAGAATCTATTTACGTTACTTGAAATGTTTATTACACGTTCTTAATCATTTCTGGGAACTCTCATTGTGTATTTTAACAGTTTTAACACAATTAGACAGTTTGCTTAGAAGTGTTTACTGGAACCGCCACCATTTTAACTGATTCACACAAAAAAAACGCCAAAGCCAATCCTCCTAAATTCTAAACATAAAAATTATTCTCGTTATTCCAAGGCTTGAGACACCAATTCTGGGCTCTGTAAACATGAACTCTTAATAACTGAAAGCACAGTCCCGTGAAAACGCCACCCGAAGTACCCGGTCTTGTAAACATTACCAGTATTTTCATCATTTCACAGCTTTCCACTGGAAACCTCCGTGATTGAATTCATCAGTAAATGTAGTAAGAATCTATTTACGTGTACTTGAGGTGTTTATTAAACGTTCTTAATCATTTCTGGGAACTCTCTTTGTGTATTTTAACAGTTTTACCACAATTAGACAGATTTCTTAGAAGTATTTCCTGGAACCGTCACCATTTTAAATGATACACACACAAAAAAGCCGAAGCCAATCCTCCTAAATTGTAAACATAAACGCTATTCTCCTCATTCCAAGGCTTTAGACACCAATTCTGATCTCTGTAAACATGAACTCGTAATAATTGTAAGCACAGTCCCGTGAAAACGCCACCAGAAATACCCGTACTTGTAAACATTACCAGTATTTTCGTCATTTCACAGCTTTCCACTCGAAACCTCCGTGATTGAATTCGACAGTAAATGTAGTAAGAATCTATTTACGTTACTTGAAATGTTTATTACACGTTCTTAATCATTTCTGGGAACTCTCATTGTGTATTTTAACAGTTTTAACACAATTAGACAGTTTGCTTAGAAGTGTTTACTGGAACTGCCACCATTTTAACTGATTCACACAAAAAAAACGCCAAAGCCAATCCTCCTAAATTCTAAACATAAAAATTATTCTCGTTATTCCAAGGCTTTAGACACCAATTCTGAGCTCTGTAAACATGAACTCGTAATAATTGTAAGCACAGTCCCGTGAAAACGCCACCGGAAGTACCCGTACTTGTAAACATTACCAGTATTTTCGTCATTTCACAGCTTTCCACTTGAAACCTCGGTGATTGAATTCGACAGTAAATGTAGTAAGAATCTATTTACGTGTACTTGAGATGTTTATTACACGTTTTTAATCATTTCTGGGAACTCTAATTGTGTATTTTAATAGTTTTACCACAATTAGACAGTTTGCTTAGAACTGTTTACTGGAACCGCCACCATTTTAACTGATTCACACAAAAAGAACGCCAAAGCCAAATCTCCTAAATTCTAAACATAAAAACTATTCTCGTTATTCCAAGGCTTTAGACACCAATTCTGGGCTCTGTAAACATGAACTCTTAATAACTGAAAGCACAGTCCCATGAAAACGCCACCCGAAGTACCCTGACTTGTAAACATTACCAGTATTTTCGACATTTCACAGCTTTCCACTGGAAACCTCCGTGATTGAATTCGTCAGTAAATGTAGTAAGAATCTATTTACGTGTACTTGAGGTGTTTATTAAACGTTCTTAATCATTTCTGGGAACTCTCATTGTGTATTTTAACAGTTTTACCACAATTAGACAGATTTCTTAGAAGTATTTCCTGGAACCATCACCATTTTAAATGATACACACACAAAAAAGCCGAAGCCACTCCTCCTAAATTGTAAACATAAACGCTATTCTCCTCATTCCAAGGCTTTAGACACCAATTCTGATCTCTGTAAACATGAACTCGTAATAATTGTAAGCACAGTCCCGTGAAAACGCCACCAGAAGTACCCGTACTTGTAAACATTACCAGTATTTTCATCATTTCACAGCTTTCCACTGGAAACCTCCGTGATTGAATTCGACAGTAAATGTAGTAAGAATCTATTTACGTTACTTGAAATGTTTATTACACGTTCTTAATCATTTCTGGGAACTCTCATTGTGTATTTTAACAGTTTTAACACAATTAGACAGTTTGCTTAGAAGTGTTTACTGGAACCGCCACCATTTTAACTGATTCACACAAAAAAAACGCCAAAGCCAATCCTCCTAAATTCTAAACATAAAAATTATTCTCGTTATTCCAAGGCTTGAGACACCAATTCTGGGCTCTGTAAACATGAACTCTTAATAACTGAAAGCACAGTCCCGTGAAAACGCCACCCGAATTACCGGGTCTTGTAAACATTACCAGTATTTTCATCATTTCACAGCTTTCCACTGGAAACCTCCGTGATTGAATTCGTCAGTAAATGTAGTAAGAATCTATTTACGTGTACTTGAGGTGTTTATTAAACGTTCTTAATCATTTCTGGGAACTCTCATTGTGTATTTTAACAGTTTTACCACAATTAGACAGTTTGCTTAGAAGTATTTACTGGAACCGCCACCATTTTACCTGATTCACACAAAAATAGCCAAAGCCAATCATCCTAAATTGTAAACATAAACACTATGCTCCTCATTCCAAGGCTTTAGACACCAATTCTGATCTCTGTAAACATGAACTCGTAATAATTGTAAGCACAGTCCCGTGAAAACGCCACCAGAAGTACCCGTACTTGTAAACATTACCAGTATTTTCGTCATTTCACAGCTTTCCACTCGAAACCTCCGTGATTGATTTCGACAGTAAATGTAGTAAGAATCTATTTACGTGTACTTGAAATGTTTATTACACGTTCTTAATCACTTCTGGGAACTTTCATTGTGTATTTTAACAGTTTTACCACAATTAGACAGTTTGCTTAGAAGTATTTACTGGAACCGACACCATTTTAACTGATTCACACAAAAAACACGCCAAAGCCAATCCTCCTAAATTGTAAACATATACACTATTCTCCTCATTCCAAGGCTTTAGACACCAATTCTGAGCTCTGTAAACATGAACTCGTAATAATTGAAAGTACAGTCCCGTGAAAACGCCACCCGAAGTACCCGGACTTGTAAACATTACCAGTATTTTCGTCATTTCACAGCTTTCCACTGGAAACCTCCGTGATTGAATTCGACAGTAAATGTAGTAAGAATCTATTTACGTGTACTTGAGGTGTTTATTAAACGTTCTTAATCATTTCTGGGAACTCTCTTTGTGTATTTTAACAGTTTTACCACAATTAGACAGATTTCTTAGAAGTATTTCCTGGAACCGTCACCATTTTAAATGATACACACACAAAAAAGCCGAAGCCAATCCTCCTAAATTGTAAACATAAACGCTATTCTCCTCATTCCAAGGCTTTAGACACCAATTCTGATCTCTGTAAACATGAACTCGTAATAATTGTAAGCACAGTCCCTTGAAAACGCCACCAGAAGTACCCGTACTTGTAAACATTACCAGTATTTTCGTCATTTCACAGCTTTCCACTGGAAACCTCCGTGATTGAATTCGACAGTAAATGTAGTAAGAATCTATTTACGTTACTTGAAATGTTTATTACACGTTCTTAATCATTTCTGGGAACTCTCATTGTGTATTTTAACAGTTTTAACACAATTAGACAGTTTGCTTAGAAGTGTTTACTGGAACCGCCACCATTTTAACTGATTCACACAAAAAAAACGCCAAAGCCAATCCTCCTAAATTCTAAACATAAAAATTATTCTCGTTATTCCAAGGCTTGAGACACCAATTCTGGGCTCTGTAAACATGAACTCTTAATAACTGAAAGCACAGTCCCGTGAAAACGCCACCGGAAGTACCCGTACTTGTAAACATTACCAGTATTTTCCACATTTCACAGCTTTCCACTGGAAACCTCCGTGATTGAATTCGTCAGTAAATGTAGTAAGAATCTATTTACGTGTACTTGAGGTGTTTATTAAACGTTCTTAATCATTTCTGGGAACTCTCATTGTGTATTTTAACAGTTTTACCACAATTAGACAGTTTGCTTAGAAGTATTTACTGGAACCGCCACCATTTTACCTGATTCACACAAAAATAGCCAAAGCCAATCATCCTAAATTGTAAACATAAACACTATGCTCCTCATTCCAAGGCTTTAGACACCAATTCTGAGCTCTGTAAACATGAACTCGTAATAATTGTAAGCACAGTCCCGTGAAAACGCCACCAGAAGTACCCGTACTTGTAAGCATTACCAGTATTTTCGTCATTTCACAGCTTTCCACTGGAAACCTCCGTGATTGAATTCGACAGTAAATGTAGTAAGAATCTATTTACGTGTACTTGAGATGTTTATTACACGTTTTTAATCATTTCTGGGAACTCTCATTGTGTATTTTAATAGTTTTACCACAATTAGACAGTTTGCTTAGAACTGTTTACTGGAACCGCCACCATTTTAACTGATTCACACAAAAAAAACGCCAAAGCCAAATCTCCTTAATTCTAAACATAAAAACTATTCTCGTTATTCCAAGGCTTGAGACACCAATTCTGGGCTCTGTAAACATGAACTCTTAATAACTGAAAGCACAGTCCCGTGAAAACGCCACCCGAATTACCGGGTCTTGTAAACATTACCAGTATTTTCATCATTTCACAGCTTTCCAATCGAAACCTCCGTGATTGATTTCGACAGTAAATGTAGTAAGAATCTATTTACGTGTACTTGAAATGTTTATTACACGTTCTTAATCACTTCTGGGAACTTTCATTGTGTATTTTAACAGTTTTACCACAATTAGACAGTTTGCTTAGAAGTATTTACTGGAACCGACACCATTTTAACTGATTCACACAAAAAACACGCCAAAGCCAATCCTCCTAAATTGTAAACATATACACTATTCTCCTCATTCCAAGGCTTTAGACACCAATTCTGAGCTCTGTAAACATGAACTCGTAATAATTGAAAGTACAGTCCCGTGAAAACGCCACCCGAAGTACCCGGACTTGTAAACATTACCAGTATTTTCGTCATTTCACAGCTTTCCACTGGAAACCTCCGTGATTGAATTCGACAGTAAATGTAGTAAGAATCTATTTACGTGTACTTGAGGTGTTTATTAAACGTTCTTAATCATTTCTGGGAAATATCATTGTGTATTTTAACAGTTTTACCACAATTAGACAGTTTTCTTAGAAGTATTTACTGGAACCGTCACCGTTTTGAATGATACACACACAAAAAAGCCGAAGCCAATCCTCCTAAATTGTAAACATAAACGCTATTCTCCTCATTCCAAGGCTTTAGACACCAATTCTGGGCTCTGTAAACATGAACTCGTAATAATTGTAAGCACAGTCCCGTGAAAACGCCACCCGAAGTACCCGGTCTTGTAAACATTACCAGTATTTTCATCATTTCACAGCTTTCCACTGGAAACCTCCGTGATTGAATTCGTCAGTAAATGTAGTAAGAATCTATTTACGTGTACTTGAGGTGTTTATTAAACGTTCTTAATCATTTCTGGGAACTCTCTTTGTGTATTTTAACAGTTTTACCACAATTAGACAGATTTCTTAGAAGTATTTCCTGGAACCGTCACCATTTTAAATGATACACACACAAAAAAGCCGAAGCCAATCCTCCTAAATTGTAAACATAAACGCTATTCTCCTCATTCCAAGGCTTTTGACACCAATTCTGATCTCTGTAAACATGAACTCGTAATAATTGTAAGCACAGTCCCTTGAAAACGCCACCAGAAGTACCCGTACTTGTAAACATTACCAGTATTTTCGTCATTTCACAGCTTTCCACTGGAAACCTCCATGATTGAATTCGACAGTAAATGTAGTAAGAATCTATTTACGTTACTTGAAATGTTTATTACACGTTCTTAATCATTTCTGGGAACTCTCATTGTGTATTTTAATAGTTTTAACACAATTAGACAGTTTGCTTAGAAGTGTTTACTGGAACCGCCACCATTTTAACTGATTCACACAAAAAAAACGCCAAAGCCAATCCTCCTAAATTCTAAACATAAAAATTATTCTCGTTATTCCAAGGCTTGAGACACCAATTCTGGGCTCTGTAAACATGAACTCTTAATAACTGAAAGCACAGTCCCGTGAAAACGCCACCCGAAGTACCCGGTCTTGTAAACATTACCAGTATTTTCATCATTTCACAGCTTTCCACTGGAAACCTCCGTGATTGAATTCGTCAGTAAATGTAGTAAGAATCTATTTACGTGTACTTGAGGTGTTTATTAAACGTTCTTAATCATTTCTGGGAACTCTCTTTGTGTATTTTAACAGTTTTACCACAATTAGACAGATTTCTTAGAAGTATTTCCTGGAACCGTCACCATTTTAAATGATACACACACAAAAAAGCCGAAGCCAATCCTCCTAAATTGTAAACATAAACGCTATTCTCCTCATTCCAAGGCTTTAGACACCAATTCTGATCTCTGTAAACATGAACTCGTAATAATTGTAAGCACAGTCCCGTGAAAACGCCACCAGAAGTACCCGTACTTGTAAACATTACCAGTATTTTCATCATTTCACAGCTTTCCACTCGAAACCTCCGTGATTGATTTCGACAGTAAATGTAGTAAGAATCTATTTACGTGTACTTGAAATGTTTATTACACGTTCTTAATCACTTCTGGGAACTTTCATTGTGTATTTTAACAGTTTTACCACAATTAGACAGTTTGCTTAGAAGTATTTACTGGAACCGACACCATTTTAACTGATTCACACAAAAAACACGCCAAAGCCAATCCTCCTAAATTGTAAACATATACACTATTCTCCTCATTCCAAGGCTCTAGACACCAATTCTGAGCTCTGTAAACATGAACTCGTAATAATTGAAAGTACAGTCCCGTGAAAACGCCACCCGAAGTACCCGGACTTGTAAACATTACCAGTATTTTCGTCATTTCACAGCTTTCCACTGGAAACCTCCGTGATTGAATTCGACAGTAAATGTAGTAAGAATCTATTTACGTGTACTTGAGGTGTTTATTAAACGTTCTTAATCATTTCTGGGAAATATCATTGTGTATTTTAACAGTTTTACCACAATTAGACAGTTTGCTTAGAAGTATTTACTGGAACCGTCACCATTTTGAATGATACACACACAAAAAAGCCGAAGCCAATCCTCCTAAATTGTAAACATAAACGCTATTCTCCTCATTCCAAGGCTTTAGACACCAATTCTGATCTCTGTAAACATGAACTCGTAATAATTGTAAGCACAGTCCCGTGAAAACGCCACCAGAAGTACCCGTACTTGTAAACATTACCAGTATTTTCATCATTTCACAGCTTTCCACTCGAAACCTCCGTGATTGATTTCGACAGTAAATGTAGTAAGAATCTATTTACGTGTACTTGAAATGTTTATTACACGTTCTTAATCACTTCTGGGAACTTTCATTGTGTATTTTAACAGTTTTACCACAATTAGACAGTTTGCTTAGAAGTATTTACTGGAACCGACACCATTTTAACTGATTCACACAAAAAACACGCCAAAGCCAATCCTCCTAAATTGTAAACATATACACTATTCTCCTCATTCCAAGGCTTTAGACACCAATTCTGAGCTCTGTAAACATGAACTCGTAATAATTGAAAGTACAGTCCCGTGAAAACGCCACCCGAAGTACCCGGACTTGTAAACATTACCAGTATTTTCGTCATTTCACAGCTTTCCACTGGAAACCTCCGTGATTGAATTCGACAGTAAATGTAGTAAGAATCTATTTACGTGTACTTGAGGTGTTTATTAAACGTTCTTAATCATTTCTGGGAAATATCATTGTGTATTTTAACAGTTTTACCACAATTAGACAGTTTGCTTAGAAGTATTTACTGGAACCGCCACCATTTTACCTGATTCACACAAAAATAGCCAAAGCCAATCATCCTAAATTGTAAACATAAACACTATGCTCCTCATTCCAAGGCTTTAGACACCAATTCTGATCTCTGTAAACATGAACTCGTAATAATTGTAAGCACAGTCCCGTGAAAACGCCACCAGAAGTACCCGTACTTGTAAACATTACCAGTATTTTCATCATTTCACAGCTTTCCACTCGAAACCTCCGTGATTGATTTCGACAGTAAATGTAGTAAGAATCTATTTACGTGTACTTGAAATGTTTATTACACGTTCTTAATCACTTCTGGGAACTTTCATTGTGTATTTTAACAGTTTTACCACAATTAGACAGTTTGCTTAGAAGTATTTACTGGAACCGACACCATTTTAACTGATTCACACAAAAAACACGCCAAAGCCAATCCTCCTAAATTGTAAACATATACACTATTCTCCTCATTCCAAGGCTTTAGACACCAATTCTGAGCTCTGTAAACATGAACTCGTAATAATTGAAAGTACAGTCCCGTGAAAACGCCACCCGAAGTACCCGGACTTGTAAACATTACCAGTATTTTCGTCATTTCACAGCTTTCCACTGGAAACCTCCGTGATTGAATTCGACAGTAAATGTAGTAAGAATCTATTTACGTGTACTTGAGGTGTTTATTAAACGTTCTTAATCATTTCTGGGAAATATCATTGTGTATTTTAACAGTTTTACCACAATTAGACAGTTTGCTTAGAAGTATTTCCTGGAACCGTCACCATTTTGAATGATACACACAAAAAAAGACGAAGCCAATCCTCCTAAATTGTAAACATAAACACTATTCTCCTCATTCCAAGGCTTTAGACACCAATTCTGAGCTCTGTAAACATGAACTCGTAATAATTGTAAGCACAGTCCCGTGAAAACGCCACCGGAAGTACCCGTACTTGTAAACATTACCAGTATTTTCGTCATTTCACAGCTTTCCCCTTGAAACCTCGGTGATTGAATTCGACAGTAAATGTGGTAAGAATCTATTTACGTGTACTTGAGGTGTTCCTTACACGTTCTTAATCATTTCTGGGAAGTCTCATTGTGTATTTTAATAGTTTTACCACAATTAGACAGTTTGCTTAGAACTGTTTACTGGAACCGCCACCATTTTAACTGATTCACACAAAAAAAAGGCCAAAGCCAATCCTCCTAAATTGTAAACATATAAACTATTCTCGTGATTCCAAGGCTTTGGACACCAATTCTGAGCTCTGTAAACATGAACTCTTAATAATTGAAAGCACAGTCCCGTGAAAACGACACCCGAAGTACCCGGACTTGTAAACATTACCAGTATTTTCGTCATTTCACAGCTTTCCACTGGAAACCTCCGTGATTGAATTCGACAGTAAATGTAGTAAGAATCTATTTACGTGTACTTGAAATGTTTCTTACACGTTCTTAATCATTTCTGGGAACTCTCATTGTGTATTTTAACAGTTTTAACACAATTAGACAGTTTGCTTAGAAGTGTTTACTGGAACCGCCACCATTTTAACTGATTCACACAAAAAAAACACCAAAGCCAATCCTCCTAAATTCTAAACATAAAAATTATTCTCGTTATTCCAAGGCTTTAGACACCAATTCTGAGCTCTGTAAACATGAACTCGTAATAATTGTAAGCACAGTCCCGTGAAAACGCCACCAGAAGTACCCGTACTTGTAAACATTACCAGTATTTTCATCATTTCACAGCTTTCCACTCGAAACCTCCGTGATTGATTTCGACAGTAAATGTAGTAAGAATCTATTTACGTGTACTTGAAATGTTTATTACACGTTCTTAATCACTTCTGGGAACTTTCATTGTGTATTTTAACAGTTTTACCACAATTAGACAGTTTGCTTAGAAGTATTTACTGGAACCGACACCATTTTAACTGATTCACACAAAAAACACGCCAAAGCCAATCCTCCTAAATTGTAAACATATACACTATTCTCCTCATTCCAAGGCTTTAGACACCAATTCTGAGCTCTGTAAACATGAACTCGTAATAATTGAAAGTACAGTCCCGTGAAAACGCCACCCGAAGTACCCGGACTTGTAAACATTACCAGTATTTTCGTCATTTCACAGCTTTCCACTGGAAACCTCCGTGATTGAATTCGACAGTAAATGTAGTAAGAATCTATTTACGTGTACTTGAGGTGTTTATTAAACGTTCTTAATCATTTCTGGGAAATATCATTGTGTATTTTAACAGTTTTACCACAATTAGACAGTTTGCTTAGAAGTATTTACTGGAACCGCCACCATTTTACCTGATTCACACAAAAATAGCCAAAGCCAATCATCCTAAATTGTAAACATAAACACTATGCTCCTCATTCCAAGGCTTTAGACACCAATTCTGATCTCTGTAAACATGAACTCGTAATAATTGTAAGCACAGTCCCGTGAAAACGCCACCAGAAGTACCCGTACTTGTAAACATTACCAGTATTTTCATCATTTCACAGCTTTCCACTCGAAACCTCCGTGATTGATTTCGACAGTAAATGTAGTAAGAATCTATTTACGTGTACTTGAAATGTTTATTACACGTTCTTAATCACTTCTGGGAACTTTCATTGTGTATTTTAACAGTTTTACCACAATTAGACAGTTTGCTTAGAAGTATTTACTGGAACCGACACCATTTTAACTGATTCACACAAAAAACACGCCAAAGCCAATCCTCCTAAATTGTAAACATATACACTATTCTCCTCATTCCAAGGCTTTAGACACCAATTCTGAGCTTTGTAAACATGAACTCGTAATAATTGAAAGTACAGTCCCGTGAAAACGCCACCCGAAGTACCCGGACTTGTAAACATTACCAGTATTTTCGTCATTTCACAGCTTTCCACTGGAAACCTCCGTGATTGAATTCGACAGTAAATGTAGTAAGAATCTATTTACGTGTACTTGAGGTGTTTATTAAACGTTCTTAATCATTTCTGGGAAATATCATTGTGTATTTTAACAGTTTTACCACAATTAGACAGTTTGCTTAGAAGTATTTCCTGGAACCGTCACCATTTTGAATGATACACACAAAAAAAGACGAAGCCAATCCTCCTAAATTGTAAACATAAACACTATTCTCCTCATTCCAAGGCTTTAGACACCAATTCTGAGCTCTGTAAACATGAACTCGTAATAATTGTAAGCACAGTCCCGTGAAAACGCCACCGGAAGTACCCGTACTTGTAAACATTACCAGTATTTTCGTCATTTCACAGCTTTCCCCTTGAAACCTCGGTGATTGAATTCGACAGTAAATGTGGTAAGAATCTATTTACGTGTACTTGAGGTGTTCCTTACACGTTCTTAATCATTTCTGGGAAGTCTCATTGTGTATTTTAATAGTTTTACCACAATTAGACAGTTTGCTTAGAACTGTTTACTGGAACCGCCACCATTTTAACTGATTCACACAAAAAAAAGGCCAAAGCCAATCCTCCTAAATTGTAAACATATAAACTATTCTCGTGATTCCAAGGCTTTGGACACCAATTCTGAGCTCTGTAAACATGAACTCTTAATAATTGAAAGCACAGTCCCGTGAAAACGACACCCGAAGTACCCGGACTTGTAAACATTACCAGTATTTTCGTCATTTCACAGCTTTCCACTGGAAACCTCCGTGATTGAATTCGACAGTAAATGTAGTAAGAATCTATTTACGTGTACTTGAGGTGTTTATTAAACGTTCTTAATCATTTCTGGGAAATATCATTGTGTATTTTAACAGTTTTACCACAATTAGACAGTTTGCTTAGAAGTATTTACTGGAACCGCCACCATTTTACCTGATTCACACAAAAATAGCCAAAGCCAATCATCCTAAATTGTAAACATAAACACTATGCTCCTCATTCCAAGGCTTTAGACACCAATTCTGATCTCTGTAAACATGAACTCGTAATAATTGTAAGCACAGTCCCGTGAAAACGCCACCAGAAGTACCCGTACTTGTAAACATTACCAGTATTTTCATCATTTCACAGCTTTCCACTCGAAACCTCCGTGATTGATTTCGACAGTAAATGTAGTAAGAATCTATTTACGTGTACTTGAAATGTTTATTACACGTTCTTAATCACTTCTGGGAACTTTAATTGTGTATTTTAACAGTTTTACCACAATTAGACAGTTTGCTTAGAAGTATTTACTGGAACCGACACCATTTTAACTGATTCACACAAAAAACACGCCAAAGCCAATCCTCCTAAATTGTAAACATATACACTATTCTCCTCATTCCAAGGCTTTAGACACCAATTCTGAGCTCTGTAAACATGAACTCGTAATAATTGAAAGTACAGTCCCGTGAAAACGCCACCCGAAGTACCCGGACTTGTAAACATTACCAGTATTTTCGTCATTTCACAGCTTTCCACTGGAAACCTCCGTGATTGAATTCGACAGTAAATGTAGTAAGAATCTATTTACGTGTACTTGAGGTGTTTATTAAACGTTCTTAATCATTTCTGGGAAATATCATTGTGTATTTTAACAGTTTTACCACAATTAGACAGTTTGCTTAGAAGTATTTCCTGGAACCGTCACCATTTTGAATGATACACACAAAAAAAGACGAAGCCAATCCTCCTAAATTGTAAACATAAACACTATTCTCCTCATTCCAAGGCTTTAGACACCAATTCTGAGCTCTGTAAACATGAACTCGTAATAATTGTAAGCACAGTCCCGTGAAAACGCCACCGGAAGTACCCGTACTTGTAAACATTACCAGTATTTTCGTCATTTCACAGCTTTCCCCTTGAAACCTCGGTGATTGAATTCGACAGTAAATGTGGTAAGAATCTATTTACGTGTACTTGAGGTGTTCCTTACACGTTCTTAATCATTTCTGGGAAGTCTCATTGTGTATTTTAATAGTTTTACCACAATTAGACAGTTTGCTTAGAACTGTTTACTGGAACCGCCACCATTTTAACTGATTCACACAAAAAAAAGGCCAAAGCCAATCCTCCTAAATTGTAAACATATAAACTATTCTCGTGATTCCAAGGCTTTGGACACCAATTCTGAGCTCTGTAAACATGAACTCTTAATAATTGAAAGCACAGTCCCGTGAAAACGACACCCGAAGTACCCGGACTTGTAAACATTACCAGTATTTTCGTCATTTCACAGCTTTCCACTGGAAACCTCCGTGATTGAATTCGACAGTAAATGTAGTAAGAATCTATTTACGTGTACTTGAAATGTTTCTTACACGTTCTTAATCATTTCTGGGAACTCTCATTGTGTATTTTAACAGTTTTAACACAATTAGACAGTTTGCTTAGAAGTGTTTACTGGAACCGCCACCATTTTAACTGATTCACACAAAAAAAACACCAAAGCCAATCCTCCTAAATTCTAAACATAAAAATTATTCTCGTTATTCCAAGGCTTTAGACACCAATTCTGAGCTCTGTAAACATGAACTCGTAATAATTGTAAGCACAGTCCCGTGAAAACGCCACCGGAAGTACCCGTACTTGTAAACATTACCAGTATTTTCGACATTTCACAGCTTTCCACTGGAAACCTCCGTGATTGAATTCGACAGTAAATGTAGTAAGAATCTATTTACGTGTACTTGAAATGTTTCTTACACGTTCTTAATCATTTCTGGGAACTCTCATTGTGTATTTTAACAGTTTTAACACAATTAGACAGTTTGCTTAGAAGTATTTACTGGA
This sequence comes from Myotis daubentonii, assembly GCF_963259705.1. NCBI lineage: Eukaryota > Metazoa > Chordata > Mammalia > Chiroptera > Vespertilionidae > Myotis > Myotis daubentonii. The sequence continues at coordinate 454,301 of NW_026775455.1, forward strand.
ACCGCCACCATTTTAACTGATTCACACAAAAATAGCCGAAGCCAATCATCCTAAATTGTAAACATAAACACTATGCTCCTCATTCCAAGGCTTTAGACACCAATTCTGAGCTCTGTAAACATGAACTCGTAATAATTGTAAGCACAGTCCCATGAAAACGCCACCAGAAGTACCCGTACTTGTAAGCATTACCAGTATTTTCGTCATTTCACAGCTTTCCACTTGAAACCTCGGTGATTGAATTCGACAGTAAATGTAGTAAGAATCTATTTACGTGTACTTGAAATGTTTATTACACGTTCTTAATCATTTCTGGGAAGTCTCATTGTGTATTTTAATAGTTTTACCACAATTAGACAGTTTGCTTAGAACTGTTTACTGGAACCGCCACCATTTTAACTGATTCACACAAAAAAAACGCCAAAGCCAATCCTCCTAAATTGTAAACATATAAACTATTCTCGTGATTCCAAGGCTTTAGACACCAATTCTGAGCTCTGTAAACATGAACTCTTAATAATTGAAAGCACAGTCCCGTGAAAACGACACCCGAAGTACTCGGACTTGTAAACATTACCAGTATTTTCGTCATTTCACAGCTTTCCACTCGAAACCTCCGTGATTGAATTCGACAGTAAATGTAGTAAGAATCTATTTACGTGTACTTGAGATGTTTATTACACGTTTTTAATCATTTCTGGGAACTCTCATTGTGTATTTTAATAGTTTTACCACAATTAGACAGTTTGCTTAGAACTGTTTACAGGAACCGCCACCATTTTAACTGATTCACACAAAAAAAACGCCAAAGCCAAATCTCCTTAATTCTAAACATAAAAATTATTCTCGTTATTCCAAGGCTTGAGACACCAATTCTGGGCTCTGTAAACATGAACTCGTAATAATTGTAAGCACAGTCCCGTGAAAACGCCACCAGAAGTACCCGTACTTGTAAACATTACCAGTATTTTCGTCATTTCACAGCTTTCCACTCGAAACCTCCGTGATTGAATTCGACAGTAAATGTAGTAAGAATCTATTTACGTGTACTTGAAATGTTTCTTACACGTTCTTAATCACTTCTGGATACTTTCATTGTGTATTTTAACAGTTTTACCACAATTGGACAGTTTGCTTAGAAGTATTTACTGGAACCGACACCATTTTAACTGATTCACACAAAAAACACGCCAAAGCCAATCCTCCTAAATTGTAAACATATACACTATTCTCCTCATTCCAAGGCTTTAGACACCAATTCTGAGCTCTGTAAACATGAACTCGTAATAATTGTAAGCACAGTCCCGTGAAAACGCCACCAGAAGTACCCGTACTTGTAAACATTACCAGTATTTTCGTCATTTCACAGCTTTCCACTTGAAACCTCGGTGATTGAATTCGACAGTAAATGTAGTAAGAATCTATTTACGTGTACTTGAGATGTTTATTACACGTTTTTATTCATTTCTGGGAACTCTCATTGTGTATTTTAATAGTTTTACCACAATTAGACAGTTTGCTTAGAACTGTTTACTGGAACCGCCACCATTTTAACTGATTCACACAAAAAAAACGCCAAAGTCAAATCTCCTAAATTCTAAACATAAAAACTATTCTCGTTATTCCAAGGCTTTAGACACCAATTCTGGGCTCTGTAAACATGAACTCTTAATAACTGAAAGCACAGTCCCATGAAAACACCACCCGAAGTACCCTGACTTGTAAACATTACCAGTATTTTCGACATTTCACAGCTTTCCACTGGAAACCTCCGTGATTGAATTCGTCAGTAAATGTAGTAAGAATCTATTTACGTGTACTTGAGGTGTTTATTAAACGTTCTTAATCATTTCTGGGAACTCTCATTGTGTATTTTAACAGTTTTACCACAATTAGACAGATTTCTTAGAAGTATTTCCTGGAACCGTCACCATTTTAAATGATACACACACAAAAAAGCCGAAGCCAATCCTCCTAAATTGTAAACATAAACGCTATTCTCCTCATTCCAAGGCTTTAGACACCAATTCTGATCTCTGTAAACATGAACTCGTAATAATTGTAAGCACAGTCCCGTGAAAACGCCACCAGAAGTACCCGTACTTGTAAACATTACCAGTATTTTCGTCATTTCACAGCTTTCCACTCGAAACCTCCGTGATTGAATTCGACAGTAAATGTAGTAAGAATCTATTTACGTTACTTGAAATGTTTATTACACTTTCTTAATCATTTCTGGGAACTCTCATTGTGTATTTTAACAGTTTTAACACAATTAGACAGTTTGCTTAGAAGTGTTTACTGGAACCGCCACCATTTTAACTGATTCACACAAAAAAAACGCCAAAGCCAAATCTCCTTAATTCTAAACATAAAAATTATTCTCGTTATTCCAAGGCTTGAGACACCAATTCTGGGCTCTATAAACATGAACTCGTAATAATTGTAAGCACTGTCCCGTGAAAACGCCACCCGAAGTACCCGGTCTTGTAAACATTACCAGTATTTTCATCATTTCACAGCTTTCCACTGGAAACCTCCGTGAATAAATTCGTCAGTAAATGTAGTAAGAATCTATTTACGTGTACTTGAGGTGTTTATTAAACGTTCTTAATCATTTCTGGGAACTCTCTTTGTGTATTTTAACAGTTTTACCACAATTAGACAGATTTCTTAGAAGTATTTCCTGGAACCGTCACCATTTTAAGTGATACACACACAAAAAAGCCGAAGCCAATCCTCCTAAATTGTAAACATAAACGCTATTCTCCTCATTCCAAGGCTTTAGACACCAATTCTGATCTCTGTAAACATGAACTCGTAATAATTGTAAGCACAGTCCCGTGAAAACGCCACCAGAAGTACCCGTACTTGTAAACATTACCAGTATTTTCATCATTTCACAGCTTTCCACTCGAAACCTCCGTGATTGATTTCGACAGTAAATGTAGTAAGAATCTATTTACGTGTACTTGAAATGTTTATTACACGTTCTTAATCACTTCTGGGAACTTTCATTGTGTATTTTAACAGTTTTACCACAATTAGACAGTTTGCTTAGAAGTATTTACTGGAAACGTCACCATTTTGAATGATACACACAAAAAAAGACGAAGCCAATCCTCCTAAATTGTAAACATAAACACTATTCTCCTCATTCCAAGGCTTTAGACACCAATTCTGAGCTCTGTAAACATGAACTCGTAATAATTGTAAGCACAGTCCCGTGAAAACGCCACCGGAAGTACCCGTACTTGTAAACATTACCAGTATTTTCGTCATTTCACAGCTTTCCCCTTGAAACCTCGGTGATTGAATTCGACAGTAAATGTGGTAAGAATCTATTTACGTGTACTTGAGGTGTTCCTTACACGTTCTTAATCATTTCTGGGAAGTCTCATTGTGTATTTTAATAGTTTTACCACAATTAGACAGTTTGCTTAGAACTGTTTACTGGAACCGCCACCATTTTAACTGAATCACAAAAAAAAAAGGCCAAAGCCAATCCTACTAAATTGTAAACATATAAACTATTCTCGTGATTCCAAGGCTTTGGACACCAATTCTGAGCTCTGTAAACATGAACTCTTAATAATTGAAAGCACAGTCCCGTGAAAACGACACCCGAAGTACCCGGACTTGTAAACATTACCAGTATTTTCGTCATTTCACAGCTTTCCACTGGAAACCTCCGTGATTGAATTCGACAGTAAATGTAGTAAGAATCTATTTACGTGTACTTGAAATGTTTCTTACACGTTCTTAATCATTTCTGGGAACTCTCATTGTGTATTTTAACAGTTTTAACACAATTAGACAGTTTGCTTAGAAATGTTTACTGGAACCGCCACCATTTTAACTGATTCACACAAAAAAAACACCAAAGCCAATCCTCCTAAATTCTAAACATAAAAATTATTCTCGTTATTCCAAGGCTTTAGACACCAATTCTGAGCTCTGTAAACATGAACTCGTAATAATTGTAAGCACAGTCCCGTGAAAACGCCACCGGAAGTACCCGTACTTGTAAACATTACCAGTATTTTCGACATTTCACAGCTTTCCACTGGAAACCTCCGTGATTGAATTCGTCAGTAAATGTAGTAAGAATCTATTTACGTGTACTTGAGGTGTTTATTAAACGTTCTTAATCATTTCTGGGAACTCTCTTTGTGTATTTTAACAGTTTTACCACAATTAGACAGATTTCTTAGAAGTATTTCCTGGAACCGTCACCATTTTAAGTGATACACACACAAAAAAGCCGAAGCCAATCCTCCTAAATTGTAAACATAAACGCTATTCTCCTCATTCCAAGGCTTTAGACACCAATTCTGATCTCTGTAAACATGAACTCGTAATAATTGTAAGCACAGTCCCGTGAAAACGCCACCAGAAGTACCCGTACTTGTAAACATTACCAGTATTTTCGTCATTTCACAGCTTTCCACTCGAAACCTCCGTGATTGAATTCGACAGTAAATGTAGTAAGAATCTATTTACGTGTACTTGAAATGTTTCTTACACGTTCTTAATCACTTCTGGGTACTTTCATTGTGTATTTTAACAGTTTTACCACAATTGGACAGTTTGCTTAGAAGTATTTACTGGAACCGACACCATTTTAACTGATTCACACAAAAAACACGCCAAAGCCAATCCTCCTAAATTGTAAACATATACACTATTCTCCTCATTCCAAGGCTTTAGACACCAATTCTGAGCTCTGTAAACATGAACTCGTAATAATTGTAAGCACAGTCCCGTGAAAACGCCACCAGAAGTACCCGTACTTGTAAACATTACCAGTATTTTCGTCATTTCACAGCTTTCCACTCGAAACCTCCGTGATTGAATTCGACAGTAAATGTAGTAAGAATCTATTTACGTTACTTGAAATGTTTATTACACGTTCTTAATCATTTCTGGGAACTCTCATTGTGTATTTTAACAGTTTTAACACAATTAGACAGTTTGCTTAGAAGTGTTTACTGGAACTGCCACCATTTTAACTGATTCACACAAAAAAAACGCCAAAGCCAATCCTCCTAAATTCTAAACATAAAAATTATTCTCGTTATTCCAAGGCTTTAGACACCAATTCTGAGCTCTGTAAACATGAACTCGTAATAATTGTAAGCACAGTCCCGTGAAAACGCCACTGGAATTACCCGTACTTGTAAACATTACCAGTATTTTCCACATTTCACAGCTTTCCACTGGAAACCTCCGTGATTGAATTCGTCAGTAAATGTAGTAAGAATCTATTTACGTGTACTTGAGGTGTTTATTAAACGTTCTTAATCATTTCTGGGAACTCTCATTGTGTATTTTAACAGTTTTACCACAATTAGACAGTTTGCTTAGAAGTATTTACTGGAACCGCCACCATTTTAACTGATTCACACTAAAATAGCCAAAGCCAATCATCCTAAATTGTAAACATAAACACTATGCTCCTCATTCCAAAGCTTTAGACACCAATTCTGAGCTCTGTAAACATGAACTCGTAATAATTGTAAGCACAGTCCCGTGAAAACGCCACCAGAAGTACCCGTACTTGTAAGCATTACCAGTATTTTCGTCATTTCACAGCTTTCCACTGGAAACCTCCGTGATTGAATTCGACAGTAAATGTAGTAAGAATCTATTTACGTTACTTGAAATGTTTATTACACTTTCTTAATCATTTCTGGGAACTCTCATTGTGTATTTTAACAGTTTTAACACAATTAGACAGTTTGCTTAGAAGTGTTTACTGGAACCGCCACCATTTTAACTGATTCACACAAAAAAAACGCCAAAGCCAAATCTCCTTAATTCTAAACATAAAAATTATTCTCGTTATTCCAAGGCTTGAGACACCAATTCTGGGCTCTGTAAACATGAACTCATAATAATTGTAAGCACTGTCCCGTGAAAACGCCACCCGAAGTACCCGGTCTTGTAAACATTACCAGTATTTTCATCATTTCACAGCTTTCCACTGGAAACCTCCGTGAATAAATTCGTCAGTAAATGTAGTAAGAATCTATTTACGTGTACTTGAGGTGTTTATTAAACGTTCTTAATCATTTCTGGGAACTCTCTTTGTGTATTTTAACAGTTTTACCACAATTAGACAGATTTCTTAGAAGTATTTCCTGGAACCGTCACCATTTTAAGTGATACACACACAAAAAAGCCGAAGCCAATCCTCCTAAATTGTAAACATAAACGCTATTCTCCTCATTCCAAGGCTTTAGACACCAATTCTGATCTCTGTAAACATGAACTCGTAATAATTGTAAGCACAGTCCCGTGAAAACGCCACCAGAAGTACCCGTACTTGTAAACATTACCAGTATTTTCATCATTTCACAGCTTTCCACTCGAAACCTCCGTGATTGATTTCGACAGTAAATGTAGTAAGAATCTATTTACGTGTACTTGAAATGTTTATTACACGTTCTTAATCACTTCTGGGAACTTTCATTGTGTATTTTAACAGTTTTACCACAATTAGACAGTTTGCTTAGAAGTATTTACTGGAACCGACACCATTTTAACTGATTCACACAAAAAACACGCCAAAGCCAATCCTCCTAAATTGTAAACATATACACTATTCTCCTCATTCCAAGGCTTTAGACACCAATTCTGAGCTCTGTAAACATGAACTCGTAATAATTGAAAGTACAGTCCCGTGAAAACGCCACCCGAAGTACCCGGACTTGTAAACATTACCAGTATTTTCGTCATTTCACAGCTTTCCACTGGAAACCTCCGTGATTGAATTCGACAGTAAATGTAGTAAGAATCTATTTACGTGTACTTGAGGTGTTTATTAAACGTTCTTAATCATCTGGGAAATATCATTGTGTATTTTAACAGTTTTACCACAATTAGACAGTTTGCTTAGAAGTATTTCCTGGAACCGTCACCATTTTGAATGATACACACAAAAAAAGACGAAGCCAATCCTCCTAAATTGTAAACATAAACACTATTCTCCTCATTCCAAGGCTTTAGACACCAATTCTGAGCTCTGTAAACATGAACTCGTAATAATTGTAAGCACAGTCCCGTGAAAACGCCACCGGAAGTACCCGTACTTGTAAACATTACCAGTATTTTCGTCATTTCACAGCTTTCCCCTTGAAACCTCGGTGATTGAATTCGACAGTAAATGTGGTAAGAATCTATTTACGTGTACTTGAGGTGTTCCTTACACGTTCTTAATCATTTCTGGGAAGTCTCATTGTGTATTTTAATAGTTTTACCACAATTAGACAGTTTGCTTAGAACTGTTTACTGGAACCGCCACCATTTTAACTGATTCACAAAAAAAAAAGGCCAAAGCCAATCCTACTAAATTGTAAACATATAAACTATTCTCGTGATTCCAAGGCTTTGGACACCAATTCTGAGCTCTGTAAACATGAACTCTTAATAATTGAAAGCACAGTCCCGTGAAAACGACACCCGAAGTACCCGGACTTGTAAACATTACCAGTATTTTCGTCATTTCACAGCTTTCCACTGGAAACCTCCGTGATTGAATTCGACAGTAAATGTAGTAAGAATCTATTTACGTGTACTTGAAATGTTTCTTACACGTTCTTAATCATTTCTGGGAACTCTCATTGTGTATTTTAACAGTTTTAACACAATTAGACAGTTTGCTTAGAAGTGTTTACTGGAACCGCCACCATTTTAACTGATTCACACAAAAAAAACACCAAAGCCAATCCTCCTAAATTCTAAACATAAAAATTATTCTCGTTATTCCAAGGCTTTAGACACCAATTCTGAGCTCTGTAAACATGAACTCGTAATAATTGTAAGCACAGTCCCGTGAAAACGCCACCGGAAGTACCCGTACTTGTAAACATTACCAGTATTTTCGACATTTCACAGCTTTCCACTGGAAACCTCCGTGATTGAATTCGTCAGTAAATGTAGTAAGAATCTATTTACGTGTACTTGAGGTGTTTATTAAACGTTCTTAATCATTTCTGGGAACTCTCTTTGTGTATTTTAACAGTTTTACCACAATTAGACAGATTTCTTAGAAGTATTTCCTGGAACCGTCACCATTTTAAGTGATACACACACAAAAAAGCCGAAGCCAATCCTCCTAAATTGTAAACATAAACGCTATTCTCCTCATTCCAAGGCTTTAGACACCAATTCTGATCTCTGTAAACATGAACTCGTAATAATTGTAAGCACAGTCCCGTGAAAACGCCACCAGAAGTACCCGTACTTGTAAACATTACCAGTATTTTCGTCATTTCACAGCTTTCCACTCGAAACCTCCGTGATTGAATTCGACAGTAAATGTAGTAAGAATCTATTTACGTGTACTTGAAATGTTTCTTACACGTTCTTAATCACTTCTGGGTACTTTCATTGTGTATTTTAACAGTTTTACCACAATTGGACAGTTTGCTTAGAAGTATTTACTGGAACCGACACCATTTTAACTGATTCACACAAAAAACACGCCAAAGCCAATCCTCCTAAATTGTAAACATATACACTATTCTCCTCATTCCAAGGCTTTAGACACCAATTCTGAGCTCTGTAAACATGAACTCGTAATAATTGTAAGCACAGTCCCGTGAAAACGCCACCAGAAGTACCCGTACTTGTAAACATTACCAGTATTTTCGTCATTTCACAGCTTTCCACTCGAAACCTCCGTGATTGAATTCGACAGTAAATGTAGTAAGAATCTATTTACGTTACTTGAAATGTTTATTACACGTTCTTAATCATTTCTGGGAACTCTCATTGTGTATTTTAACAGTTTTAACACAATTAGACAGTTTGCTTAGAAGTGTTTACTGGAACTGCCACCATTTTAACTGATTCACACAAAAAAAACGCCAAAGCCAATCCTCCTAAATTCTAAACATAAAAATTATTCTCGTTATTCCAAGGCTTTAGACACCAATTCTGAGCTCTGTAAACATGAACTCGTAATAATTGTAAGCACAGTCCCGTAAAAACGCCACCGGAAGTACCCGTACTTGTAAACATTACCAGTATTTTCCACATTTCACAGCTTTCCACTGGAAACCTCCGTGATTGAATTCGTCAGTAAATGTAGTAAGAATCTATTTACGTGTACTTGAGGTGTTTATTAAACGTTCTTAATCATTTCTGGGAACTCTCATTGTGTATTTTAACAGTTTTACCACAATTAGACAGTTTGCTTAGAAGTATTTACTGGAACCGCCACCATTTTAACTGATTCACACAAAAATAGCCAAAGCCAATCATCCTAAATTGTAAACATAAACACTATGCTCCTCATTCCAAAGCTTTAGACACCAATTCTGAGCTCTGTAAACATGAACTCGTAATAATTGTAAGCACAGTCCCGTGAAAACGCCACCAGAAGTACCCGTACTTGTAAGCATTACCAGTATTTTCGTCATTTCACAGCTTTCCACTGGAAACCTCCGTGATTGAATTCGACAGTAAATGTAGTAAGAATCTATTTACGTGTACTTGAGATGTTTATTACACGTTTTTAATCATTTCTGGGAACTCTCATTGTGTATTTTAATAGTTTTACCACAATTAGACAGTTTGCTTAGAACTGTTTACTGGAACCGCCACCATTTTAACTGATTCACACAAAAAAAACGCCAAAGCCAAATCTCCTTAATTCTAAACATAAAAACTATTCTCGTTATTCCAAGGCTTGAGACACCAATTCTGGGCTCTGTAAACATGAACTCTTAATAACTGAAAGCACAGTCCCGTGAAAACGCCACCCGAATTACCGGGTCTTGTAAACATTACCAGTATTTTCATCATTTCACAGCTTTCCACTGGAAACCTCCGTGATTGAATTCGTCAGTAAATGTAGTAAGAATCTATTTACGTGTACTTGAGGTGTTTATTAAACGTTCTTAATCATTTCTGGGAACTCTCTTTGTGTATTTTAACAGTTTTACCACAATTAGACAGATTTCTTAGAAGTATTTCCTGGAACCGTCACCATTTTAAATGATACACACACAAAAAAGCCGAAGCCAATCCTCCTAAATTGTAAACATAAACGCTATTCTCCTCATTCCAAGGCTTTAGACACCAATTCTGATCTCTGTAAACATGAACTCGTAATAATTGTAAGCACAGTCCCGTGAAAACGCCACCAGAAGTACCCGTACTTGTAAACATTACCAGTATTTTCATCATTTCACAGCTTTCCACTCGAAACCTCCGTGATTGATTTCGACAGTAAATGTAGTAAGAATCTATTTACGTGTACTTGAAATGTTTATTACACGTTCTTAATCACTTCTGGGAACTTTCATTGTGTATTTTAACAGTTTTACCACAATTAGACAGTTTGCTTAGAAGTATTTACTGGAACCGACACCATTTTAACTGATTCACACAAAAAACACGCCAAAGCCAATCCTCCTAAATTGTAAACATATACACTATTCTCCTCATTCCAAGGCTTTAGACACCAATTCTGAGCTCTGTAAACATGAACTCGTAATAATTGAAAGTACAGTCCCGTGAAAACGCCACCCGAAGTACCCGGACTTGTAAACATTACCAGTATTTTCGTCATTACACAGCTTTCCACTGGAAACCTCCGTGATTGAATTCGACAGTAAATGTAGTAAGAATCTATTTACGTGTACTTGAGGTGTTTATTAAACGTTCTTAATCATTTCTGGGAAATATCATTGTGTATTTTAACAGTTTTACCACAATTAGACAGTTTGCTTAGAAGTATTTACTGGAACCGCCACCATTTTAACTGATTCACACAAAAATAGCCGAAGCCAATCATCCTAAATTGTAAACATAAACACTATGCTCCTCATTCCAAGGCTTTAGACACCAATTCTGAGCTCTGTAAACATGAACTCGTAATAATTGTAAGCACAGTCCCGTGAAAACGCCACCAGAAGTACCCGTACTTGTAAGCATTACCAGTATTTTCGTCATTTCACAGCTTTCCACTGGAAACCTCCGTGATTGAATTCGACAGTAAATGTAGTAAGAATCTATTTACGTGTACTTGAGATGTTTATTACACGTTTTTAATCATTTCTGGGAACTCTCATTGTGTATTTTAATAGTTTTACCACAATTAGACAGTTTGCTTAGAACTGTTTACTGGAACCGCCACCATTTTAACTGATTCACACAAAAAAAACGCCAAAGCCAAATCTCCTTAATTCTAAACATAAAAACTATTCTCGTTATTCCAAGGCTTGAGACACCAATTCTGGGCTCTGTAAACATGAACTCTTAATAACTGAAAGCACAGTCCCGTGAAAACGCCACCCGAATTACCGGGTCTTGTAAACATTACCAGTATTTTCATCATTTCACAGCTTTCCACTGGAAACCTCCGTGATTGAATTCGTCAGTAAATGTAGTAAGAATCTATTTACGTGTACTTGAGGTGTTTATTAAACGTTCTTAATCATTTCTGGGAACTCTCTTTGTGTATTTTAACAGTTTTACCACAATTAGACAGATTTCTTAGAAGTATTTCCTGGAACCGTCACCATTTTAAATGATACACACACAAAAAAGCCGAAGCCAATCCTCCTAAATTGTAAACATAAACGCTATTCTCCTCATTCCAAGGCTTTAGACACCAATTCTGATCTCTGTAAACATGAACTCGTAATAATTGTAAGCACAGTCCCGTGAAAACGCCACCAGAAGTACCCGTACTTGTAAACATTACCAGTATTTTCATCATTTCACAGCTTTCCACTCGAAACCTCCGTGATTGATTTCGACAGTAAATGTAGTAAGAATCTATTTACGTGTACTTGAAATGTTTATTACACGTTCTTAATCACTTCTGGGAACTTTCATTGTGTATTTTAACAGTTTTACCACAATTAGACAGTTTGCTTAGAAGTATTTACTGGAACCGACACCATTTTAACTGATTCACACAAAAAACACGCCAAAGCCAATCCTCCTAAATTGTAAACATATACACTATTCTCCTCATTCCAAGGCTTTAGACACCAATTCTGAGCTCTGTAAACATGAACTCGTAATAATTGAAAGTACAGTCCCGTGAAAACGCCACCCGAAGTACCCGGACTTGTAAACATTACCAGTATTTTCGTCATTTCACAGCTTTCCACTGGAAAACTCCGTGATTGAATTCGACAGTAAATGTAGTAAGAATCTATTTACGTGTACTTGAGGTGTTTATTAAATGTTCTTAATCATTTCTGGGAAATATCATTGTGTATTTTAACAGTTTTACCACAATTAGACAGTTTGCTTAGAAGTATTTCCTGGAACCGTCACCATTTTGAATGATACACACAAAAAAAGACGAAGCCAATCCTCCTAAATTGTAAACATAAACACTATTCTCCTCATTCCAAGGCTTTAGACACCAATTCTGAGCTCTGTAAACATGAACTCGTAATAATTGTAAGCACAGTCCCGTGAAAACGCCACCGGAAGTACCCGTACTTGTAAACATTACCAGTATTTTCGTCATTTCACAGCTTTCCCCTTGAAACCTCGGTGATTGAATTCGACAGTAAATGTGGTAAGAATCTATTTACGTGTACTTGAGGTGTTCCTTACACGTTCTTAATCATTTCTGGGAAGTCTCATTGTGTATTTTAATAGTTTTACCACAATTAGACAGTTTGCTTAGAACTGTTTACTGGAACCGCCACCATTTTAACTGATTCACACACAAAAAAGGCCAAAGCCAATCCTCCTAAATTGTAAACATATAAACTATTCTCGTGATTCCAAGGCTTTGGACACCAATTCTGAGCTCTGTAAACATGAACTCTTAATAATTGAAAGCACAGTCCCGTGAAAACGACACCCGAAGTACCCGGACTTGTAAACATTACCAGTATTTTCGTCATTTCACAGCTTTCCACTGGAAACCTCCGTGATTGAATTCGACAGTAAATGTAGTAAGAATCTATTTACGTGTACTTGAGGTGTTTATTCAACGTTCTTAATCATTTCTGGGAACTCTCATTGTGTATTTTAACAGTTTTACCACAATTAGACAGTTTGCTTAGAAGTATTTACTGGAACCGCCACCATTTTAACTGATTCACACAAAAATAGCCAAAGCCAATCATCCTAAATTGTAAACATAAACACTATGCTCCTCATTCCAAAGCTTTAGACACCAATTCTGAGCTCTGTAAACATGAACTCGTAATAATTGTAAGCACAGTCCCGTGAAAACGCCACCAGAAGTACCCGTACTTGTAAGCATTACCAGTATTTTCGTCATTTCACAGCTTTCCACTGGAAACCTCCGTGATTGAATTCGACAGTAAATGTAGTAAGAATCTATTTACGTGTACTTGAGATGTTTATTACACGTTTTTAATCATTTCTGGGAACTCTCATTGTGTATTTTAATAGTTTTACCACAATTAGACAGTTTGCTTAGAACTGTTTACTGGAACCGCCACCATTTTAACTGATTCACACAAAAAAAACGCCAAAGCCAAATCTCCTTAATTCTAAACATAAAAACTATTCTCGTTATTCCAAGGCTTGAGACACCAATTCTGGGCTCTGTAAACATGAACTCTTAATAACTGAAAGCACAGTCCCGTGAAAACGCCACCCGAATTACCGGGTCTTGTAAACATTACCAGTATTTTCATCATTTCACAGCTTTCCACTGGAAACCTCCGTGATTGAATTCGTCAGTAAATGTAGTAAGAATCTATTTACGTGTACTTGAGGTGTTTATTAAACGTTCTTAATCATTTCTGGGAACTCTCTTTGTGTATTTTAACAGTTTTACCACAATTAGACAGATTTCTTAGAAGTATTTCCTGGAACCGTCACCATTTTAAATGATACACACACAAAAAAGCCGAAGCCAATCCTCCTAAATTGTAAACATAAACGCTATTCTCCTCATTCCAAGGCTTTAGACACCAATTCTGATCTCTGTAAACATGAACTCGTAATAATTGTAAGCACAGTCCCGTGAAAACGCCACCAGAAGTACCCGTACTTGTAAACATTACCAGTATTTTCATCATTTCACAGCTTTCCACTCGAAACCTCCGTGATTGATTTCGACAGTAAATGTAGTAAGAATCTATTTACGTGTACTTGAAATGTTTATTACACGTTCTTAATCACTTCTGGGAACTTTCATTGTGTATTTTAACAGTTTTACCACAATTAGACAGTTTGCTTAGAAGTATTTACTGGAACCGACACCATTTTAACTGATTCACACAAAAAACACGCCAAAGCCAATCCTCCTAAATTGTAAACATATACACTATTCTCCTCATTCCAAGGCTTTAGACACCAATTCTGAGCTCTGTAAACATGAACTCGTAATAATTGAAAGTACAGTCCCGTGAAAACGCCACCCGAAGTACCCGGACTTGTAAACATTACCAGTATTTTCGTCATTACACAGCTTTCCACTGGAAACCTCCGTGATTGAATTCGACAGTAAATGTAGTAAGAATCTATTTACGTGTACTTGAGGTGTTTATTAAACGTTCTTAATCATTTCTGGGAAATATCATTGTGTATTTTAACAGTTTTACCACAATTAGACAGTTTGCTTAGAAGTATTTACTGGAACCGCCACCATTTTAACTGATTCACACAAAAATAGCCGAAGCCAATCATCCTAAATTGTAAACATAAACACTATGCTCCTCATTCCAAGGCTTTAGACACCAATTCTGAGCTCTGTAAACATGAACTCGTAATAATTGTAAGCACAGTCCCGTGAAAACGCCACCAGAAGTACCCGTACTTGTAAGCATTACCAGTATTTTCGTCATTTCACAGCTTTCCACTGGAAACCTCCGTGATTGAATTCGACAGTAAATGTAGTAAGAATCTATTTACGTGTACTTGAGATGTTTATTACACGTTTTTAATCATTTCTGGGAACTCTCATTGTGTATTTTAATAGTTTTACCACAATTAGACAGTTTGCTTAGAACTGTTTACTGGAACCGCCACCATTTTAACTGATTCACACAAAAAAAACGCCAAAGCCAAATCTCCTTAATTCTAAACATAAAAACTATTCTCGTTATTCCAAGGCTTGAGACACCAATTCTGGGCTCTGTAAACATGAACTCTTAATAACTGAAAGCACAGTCCCGTGAAAACGCCACCCGAATTACCGGGTCTTGTAAACATTACCAGTATTTTCATCATTTCACAGCTTTCCACTGGAAACCTCCGTGATTGAATTCGTCAGTAAATGTAGTAAGAATCTATTTACGTGTACTTGAGGTGTTTATTAAACGTTCTTAATCATTTCTGGGAACTCTCTTTGTGTATTTTAACAGTTTTACCACAATTAGACAGATTTCTTAGAAGTATTTCCTGGAACCGTCACCATTTTAAATGATACACACACAAAAAAGCCGAAGCCAATCCTCCTAAATTGTAAACATAAACGCTATTCTCCTCATTCCAAGGCTTTAGACACCAATTCTGATCTCTGTAAACATGAACTCGTAATAATTGTAAGCACAGTCCCGTGAAAACGCCACCAGAAGTACCCGTACTTGTAAACATTACCAGTATTTTCATCATTTCACAGCTTTCCACTCGAAACCTCCGTGATTGATTTCGACAGTAAATGTAGTAAGAATCTATTTACGTGTACTTGAAATGTTTATTACACGTTCTTAATCACTTCTGGGAACTTTCATTGTGTATTTTAACAGTTTTACCACAATTAGACAGTTTGCTTAGAAGTATTTACTGGAACCGACACCATTTTAACTGATTCACACAAAAAACACGCCAAAGCCAATCCTCCTAAATTGTAAACATATACACTATTCTCCTCATTCCAAGGCTTTAGACACCAATTCTGAGCTCTGTAAACATGAACTCGTAATAATTGAAAGTACAGTCCCGTGAAAACGCCACCCGAAGTACCCGGACTTGTAAACATTACCAGTATTTTCGTCATTTCACAGCTTTCCACTGGAAAACTCCGTGATTGAATTCGACAGTAAATGTAGTAAGAATCTATTTACGTGTACTTGAGGTGTTTATTAAATGTTCTTAATCATTTCTGGGAAATATCATTGTGTATTTTAACAGTTTTACCACAATTAGACAGTTTGCTTAGAAGTATTTCCTGGAACCGTCACCATTTTGAATGATACACACAAAAAAAGACGAAGCCAATCCTCCTAAATTGTAAACATAAACACTATTCTCCTCATTCCAAGGCTTTAGACACCAATTCTGAGCTCTGTAAACATGAACTCGTAATAATTGTAAGCACAGTCCCGTGAAAACGCCACCGGAAGTACCCGTACTTGTAAACATTACCAGTATTTTCGTCATTTCACAGCTTTCCCCTTGAAACCTCGGTGATTGAATTCGACAGTAAATGTGGTAAGAATCTATTTACGTGTACTTGAGGTGTTCCTTACACGTTCTTAATCATTTCTGGGAAGTCTCATTGTGTATTTTAATAGTTTTACCACAATTAGACAGTTTGCTTAGAACTGTTTACTGGAACCGCCACCATTTTAACTGATTCACACACAAAAAAGGCCAAAGCCAATCCTCCTAAATTGTAAACATATAAACTATTCTCGTGATTCCAAGGCTTTGGACACCAATTCTGAGCTCTGTAAACATGAACTCTTAATAATTGAAAGCACAGTCCCGTGAAAACGACACCCGAAGTACCCGGACTTGTAAACATTACCAGTATTTTCGTCATTTCACAGCTTTCCACTGGAAACCTCCGTGATTGAATTCGACAGTAAATGTAGTAAGAATCTATTTACGTGTACTTGAAATGTTTCTTACACGTTCTTATCATTTCTGGGAACTCTCATTGTGTATTTTAACAGTTTTAACACAATTAGACAGTTTGCTTAGAAGTGTTTACTGGAACCGCCACCATTTTAACTGATTCACACAAAAAAAACACCAAAGCCAATCCTCCTAAATTCTAAACATAAAAATTATTCTCGTTATTCCAAGGCTTTAGACACCAATTCTGAGCTCTGTAAACATGAACTCGTAATAATTGTAAGCACAGTCCCGTGAAAACGCCACCGGAAGTACCCGTACTTGTAAACATTTCCAGTATTTTCGACATTTCACAGCTTTCCACTGGAAACCTCCGTGATTGAATTCGTCAGTAAATGTAGTAAGAATCTATTTACGTGTACTTGAGGTGTTTATTAAACGTTCTTAATCATTTCTGGGAACTCTCATTGTGTATTTTAACAGTTTTACCACAATTAGACAGTTTGCTTAGAAGTATTTACTGGAACCGCCACCATTTTAACTGATTCACACAAAAATAGCCGAAGCCAATCATCCTAAATTGTAAACATAAACACTATGCTCCTCATTCCAAGGCTTTAGACACCAATTCTGAGCTCTGTAAACATGAACTCGTAATAATTGTAAGCACAGTCCCATGAAAACGCCACCGGAAGTACACGGACTTGTAAACATTACCAGTATTTTCGTCATTTCACAGCTTTCCACTTGAAACCTCGGTGATTGAATTCGACAGTAAATGTAGTAAGAATCTATTTACGTGTACTTGAGATGTTTATTACACGTTCTTAATCATTTCTGGGAAGTCTCATTGTGTATTTTAATAGTTTTACCACAATTAGACAGTTTGCTTAGAACTGTTTACTGGAACCGCCACCATTTTAACTGATTCACACAAAAAAAACGCCAAAGCCAATCCTCCTAAATTGTAAACATATAAACTATTCTCGTGATTCCAAGGCTTTAGACACCAATTCTGAGCTCTGTAAACATGAACTCTTAATAATTGAAAGCACAGTCCCGTGAAAACGACACCCGAAGTACCCGGACTTGTAAACATTACCAGTATTTTCGTCATTTCACAGCTTTCCACTGGAAACCTCCGTGATTGAATTCGACAGTAAATGTAGTAAGAATCTATTTACGTGTACTTGAGATGTTTATTACACGTTTTTAATCATTTCTGGGAACTCTCATTGTGTATTTTAATAGTTTTACCACAATTAGACAGTTTGCTTAGAACTGTTTACAGGAACCGCCACCATTTTAACTGATTCACACAAAAAAAACGCCAAAGCCAAATCTCCTTAATTCTAAACATAAAAATTATTCTCGTTATTCCAAGGCTTGAGACACCAATTCTGGGCTCTGTAAACATGAACTCGTAATAATTGTAAGCACTGTCCCGTGAAAACGCCACCCGAAGTACCCGGTCTTGTAAACATTACCAGTATTTTCATCATTTCACAGCTTTCCACTGGAAACCTCCGTGAATAAATTCGTCAGTAAATGTAGTAAGAATCTATTTACGTGTACTTGAGGTGTTTATTAAACGTTCTTAATCATTTCTGGGAACTCTCTTTGTGTATTTTAAAAGTTTTACCACAATTAGACAGATTTCTTAGAAGTATTTCCTGGAACCGTCACCATTTTAAGTGATACACACACAAAAAAGCCGAAGCCAATCCTCCTAAATTGTAAACATAAACGCTATTCTCCTCATTCCAAGGCTTTAGACACCAATTCTGATCTCTGTAAACATGAACTCGTAATAATTGTAAGCACAGTCCCGTGAAAACGCCACCAGAAGTACCCGTACTTGTAAACATTACCAGTATTTTCATCATTTCACAGCTTTCCACTCGAAACCTCCGTGATTGATTTCGACAGTAAATGTAGTAAGAATCTATTTACGTGTACTTGAAATGTTTATTACACGTTCTTAATCACTTCTGGG
Source organism: Myotis daubentonii (assembly GCF_963259705.1). Taxonomy (NCBI): domain Eukaryota; kingdom Metazoa; phylum Chordata; class Mammalia; order Chiroptera; family Vespertilionidae; genus Myotis; species Myotis daubentonii. The sequence goes on from NW_026775455.1 coordinate 473,061, forward strand.
AACTTTCATTGTGTATTTTAACAGTTTTACCACAATTAGACAGTTTGCTTAGAAGTATTTACTGGAACCGACACCATTTTAACTGATTCACACAAAAAACACGCCAAAGCCAATCCTCCTAAATTGTAAACATATACACTATTCTCCTCATTCCAAGGCTTTAGACACCAATTCTGAGCTCTGTAAACATGTACTCGTAATAATTGAAAGTACAGTCCCGTGAAAACGCCACCCGAAGTACCCGGACTTGTAAACATTACCAGTATTTTCGTCATTTCACAGCTTTCCACTGGAAACCTCCGTGATTGAATTCGACAGTAAATGTAGTAAGAATCTATTTACGTGTACTTGAGGTGTTTATTAAACGTTCTTAATCATTTCTGGGAAATATCATTGTGTATTTTAACAGTTTTACCACAATTAGACAGTTTGCTTAGAAGTATTTCCTGGAACCGTCACCATTTTGAATGATACACACAAAAAAAGACGAAGCCAATCCTCCTAAATTGTAAACATAAACACTATTCTCCTCATTCCAAGGCTTTAGACACCAATTCTGAGCTCTGTAAACATGAACTCTTAATAATTGAAAGCACAGTCCCGTGAAAACGACACCCGAAGTACCCGGACTTGTAAACATTACCAGTATTTTCGTCATTTCACAGCTTTCCACTGGAAACCTCCGTGATTGAATTCGACAGTAAATGTAGTAAGAATCTATTTACGTGTACTTGAAATGTTTCTTACACGTTCTTAATCATTTCTGGGAACTCTCATTGTGTATTTTAACAGTTTTAACACAATTAGACAATTTGCTTAGAAGTGTTTACTGGAACCGCCACCATTTTAACTGATTCACACAAAAAAAACACCAAAGCCAATCCTCCTAAATTCTAAACATAAAAATTATTCTCGTTATTCCAAGGCTTTAGACACCAATTCTGAGCTCTGTAAACATGAACTCGTAATAATTGTAAGCACAGTCCCGTGAAAACGCCACCGGAAGTACCCGTACTTGTAAACATTACCAGTATTTTCGACATTTCACAGCTTTCCACTGGAAACCCCCGTGATTGAATTCGTCAGTAAATGTAGTAAGAATCTATTTACGTGTACTTGAGGTGTTTATTAAACGTTCTTAATCATTTCTGGGAACTCTCATTGTGTATTTTAACAGTTTTACCACAATTAGACAGTTTGCTTAGAAGTATTTACTGGAACCGCCACCATTTTAACTGATTCACACAAAAATAGCCGAAGCCAATCATCCTAAATTGTAAACATAAACACTATGCTCCTCATTCCAAGGCTTTAGACACCAATTCTGAGCTCTGTAAACATGAACTCGTAATAATTGTAAGCACAGTCCCATGAAAACGCCACCAGAAGTACCCGTACTTGTAAGCATTACCAGTATTTTCGTCATTTCACAGCTTTCCACTTGAAACCTCGGTGATTGAATTCGACAGTAAATGTAGTAAGAATCTATTTACGTGTACTTGAAATGTTTATTACACGTTCTTAATCATTTCTGGGAAGTCTCATTGTGTATTTTAATAGTTTTACCACAATTAGACAGTTTGCTTAGAACTGTTTACTGGAACCGCCACCATTTTAACTGATTCACACAAAAAAAACGCCAAAGCCAATCCTCCTAAATTGTAAACATATAAACTATTCTTGTGATTCCAAGGCTTTAGACACCAATTCTGAGCTCTGTAAACATGAACTCTTAATAATTGAAAGCACAGTCCCGTGAAAACGACACCCGAAGTACCCGGACTTGTAAACATTACCAGTATTTTCGTCATTTCACAGCTTTCCACTCGAAACCTCCGTGATTGAATTCGACAGTAAATGTAGTAAGAATCTATTTACGTGTACTTGAGATGTTTATTACACGTTTTTAATCATTTCTGGGAACTCTCATTGTGTATTTTAATAGTTTTACCACAATTAGACAGTTTGCTTAGAACTGTTTACAGGAACCGCCACCATTTTAACTGATTCACACAAAAAAAACGCCAAAGCCAAATCTCCTTAATTCTAAACATAAAAATTATTCTCGTTATTCCAAGGCTTGAGACACCAATTCTGGGCTCTGTAAACATGAACTCGTAATAATTGTAAGCACTGTCCCGTGAAAACGCCACCCGATGTACCCGGTCTTGTAAACATTACCAGTATTTTCATCATTTCACAGCTTTCCACTGGAAACCTCCGTGAATAAATTCGTCAGTAAATGTAGTAAGAATCTATTTACGTGTACTTGAGGTGTTTATTAAACGTTCTTAATCATTTCTGGGAACTCTCTTTGTGTATTTTAACAGTTTTACCACAATTAGACAGATTTCTTAGAAGTATTTCCTGGAACCGTCACCATTTTAAGTGATACACACACAAAAAAGCCGAAGCCAATCCTCCTAAATTGTAAACATAAACGCTATTCTCCTCATTCCAAGGCTTTAGACACCAATTCTGATCTCTGTAAACATGAACTCGTAATAATTGTAAGCACAGTCCCGTGAAAACGCCACCAGAAGTACCCGTACTTGTAAACATTACCAGTATTTTCGTCATTTCACAGCCTTCCACTCGAAACCTCCGTGATTGAATTCGACATTAAATGTAGTAAGAATCTATTTACGTGTACTTGAAATGTTTCTTACACGTTCTTAATCACTTCTGGGTACTTTCATTGTGTATTTTAACAGTTTTACCACAATTGGACAGTTTGCTTAGAAGTATTTACTGGAACCGACACCATTTTAACTGATTCACACAAAAAACACGCCAAAGCCAATCCTCCTAAATTGTAAACATATACACTATTCTCCTCATTCCAAGGCTTTAGACACCAATTCTGAGCTCTGTAAACATGAACTCGTAATAATTGTAAGCACAGTCCCGTGAAAATGCCACCAGAAGTACCCGTACTTGTAAACATTACCAGTATTTTCGTCATTTCACAGCTTTCCACTTGAAACCTCGGTGATTGAATTCGACAGTAAATGTAGTAAGAATCTATTTACGTGTACTTGAGATGTTTATTACACGTTTTTATTCATTTCTGGGAACTCTCATTGTGTATTTTAATAGTTTTACCACAATTAGACAGTTTGCTTAGAACTGTTTACTGGAACCGCCACCATTTTAACTGATTCACACAAAAAAAACGCCAAAGTCAAATCTCCTAAATTCTAAACATAAAAACTATTCTCGTTATTCCAAGGCTTTAGACACCAATTCTGGGCTCTGTAAACATGAACTCTTAATAACTGAAAGCACAGTCCCATGAAAACACCACCCGAAGTACCCTGACTTGTAAACATTACCAGTATTTTCGACATTTCACAGCTTTCCACTGGAAACCTCCGTGATTGAATTCGTCAGTAAATGTAGTAAGAATCTATTTACGTGTACTTGAGGTGTTTATTAAACGTTCTTAATCATTTCTGGGAACTCTCATTGTGTATTTTAACAGTTTTACCACAATTAGACAGATTTCTTAGAAGTATTTCCTGGAACCGTCACCATTTTAAATGATACACACACAAAAAAGCCGAAGCCAATCCTCCTAAATTGTAAACATAAACGCTATTCTCCTCATTCCAAGGCTTTAGACACCAATTCTGATCTCTGTAAACATGAACTCGTAATAATTGTAAGCACAGTCCCGTGAAAACGCCACCAGAAGTACCCGTACTTGTAAACATTACCAGTATTTTCATCATTTCACAGCTTTCCACTCGAAACCTCCGTGATTGATTTCGACAGTAAATGTAGTAAGAATCTATTTACGTGTACTTGAAATGTTTATTACACGTTCTTAATCACTTCTGGGAACTTTCATTGTGTATTTTAACAGTTTTACCACAATTAGACAGTTTGCTTAGAAGTATTTACTGGAACCGACACCATTTTAACTGATTCACACAAAAAACACGCCAAAGCCAATCCTCCTAAATTGTAAACATATACACTATTCTCCTCATTCCAAGGCTTTAGACACCAATTCTGAGCTCTGTAAACATGAACTCGTAATAATTGAAAGTACAGTCCCGTGAAAACGCCACCCGAAGTACCCGGACTTGTAAACATTACCAGTATTTTCGTCATTTCACAGCTTTCCACTCGAAACCTCCGTGATTGAATTCGACAGTAAATGTAGTAAGAATCTATTTACGTGTACTTGAGGTGTTTATTAAACGTTCTTAATCATTTCTGGGAAATATCATTGTGTATTTTAACAGTTTTACCACAATTAGACAGTTTGCTTAGAAGTATTTCCTGGAACCGTCACCATTTTGAATGATACACACAAAAAAAGACGAAGCCAATCCTCCTAAATTGTAAACATAAACACTATTCTCCTCATTCCAAGGCTTTAGACACCAATTCTGAGCTCTGTAAACATGAACTCGTAATAATTGTAAGCACAGTCCCGTGAAAACGCCACCGGAAGTACCCGTACTTGTAAACATTACCAGTATTTTCGTCATTTCACAGCTTTCCCCTTGAAACCTCGGTGATTGAATTCGACAGTAAATGTGGTAAGAATCTATTTACGTGTACTTGAGGTGTTCCTTACACGTTCTTAATCATTTCTGGGAAGTCTCATTGTGTATTTTAATAGTTTTACCACAATTAGACAGTTTGCTTAGAACTGTTTACTGGAACCGCCACCATTTTAACTGATTCACACAAAAAAAAGGGCAAAGCCAATCCTCCTAAATTGTAAACATATAAACTATTCTCGTGATTCCAAGGCTTTGGACACCAATTCTGAGCTCTGTAAACATGAACTCTTAATAATTGAAAGCACAGTCCCGTGAAAACGACACCCGAAGTACCCGGACTTGTAAACATTACCAGTATTTTCGTCATTTCACAGCTTTCCACTGGAAACCTCCGTGATTGAATTCGACAGTAAATGTAGTAAGAATCTATTTACGTGTACTTGAAATGTTTCTTACACGTTCTTAATCATTTCTGGGAACTCTCATTGTGTATTTTAACAGTTTTAACACAATTAGACAGTTTGCTTAGAAGTGTTTACTGGAACCGCCACCATTTTAACTGATTCACACAAAAAAAACACCAAAGCCAATCCTCCTAAATTCTAAACATAAAAATTATTCTCGTTATTCCAAGGCTTTAGACACCAATTCTGAGCTCTGTAAACATGAACTCGTAATAATTGTAAGCACAGTCCCGTGAAAACGCCACCGGAAGTACCCGTACTTGTAAACATTTCCAGTATTTTCGACATTTCACAGCTTTCCACTGGAAACCTCCGTGATTGAATTCGTCAGTAAATGTAGTAAGAATCTATTTACGTGTACTTGAGGTGTTTATTAAACGTTCTTAATCATTTCTGGGAACTCTCATTGTGTATTTTAACAGTTTTACCACAATTAGACAGTTTGCTTAGAAGTATTTACTGGAACCGCCACCATTTTAACTGATTCACACAAAAATAGCCGAAGCCAATCATCCTAAATTGTAAACATAAACACTATGCTCCTCATTCCAAGGCTTTAGACACCAATTCTGAGCTCTGTAAACATGAACTCGTAATAATTGTAAGCACAGTCCCGTGAAAACGCCACCAGAAGTACCCGTACTTGTAAGCATTACCAGTATTTTCGTCATTTCACAGCTTTCCACTTGAAACCTCGGTGATTGAATTCGACAGTAAATGTAGTAAGAATCTATTTACGTGTACTTGAAATGTTTATTACACGTTCTTAATCATTTCTGGGAAGTCTCATTGTGTATTTTAATAGTTTTACCACAATTAGACAGTTTGCTCAGAACTGTTTACTGGAACCGCCACCATTTTAACTGATTCACACAAAAAAAACGCCAAAGCCAATCCTCCTAAATTGTAAACATATAAACTATTCTCGTGATTCCAAGGCTTTAGACACCAATTCTGAGCTCTGTAAACATGAACTCTTAATAATTGAAAGCACAGTCCCGTGAAAACGACACCCGAAGTACCCGGACTTGTAAACATTACCAGTATTTTCGTCATTTCACAGCTTTCCACTCGAAACCTCCGTGATTGAATTCGACAGTAAATGTAGTAAGAATCTATTTACGTGTACTTGAGATGTTTATTACACGTTTTTAATCATTTCTGGGAACTCTCATTGTGTATTTTAATAGTTTTACCACAATTAGACAGTTTGCTTAGAACTGTTTACAGGAACCGCCACCATTTTAACTGATTCACACAAAAAAAACGCCAAAGCCAAATCTCCTTAATTCTAAACATAAAAATTATTCTCGTTATTCCAAGGCTTGAGACACCAATTCTGGGCTCTGTAAACATGAACTCGTAATAATTGTAAGCACTGTCCCGTGAAAACGCCACCCGAAGTACCCGGTCTTGTAAACATTACCAGTATTTTCATCATTTCACAGCTTTCCACTGGAAACCTCCGTGAATAAATTCGTCAGTAAATGTAGTAAGAATCTATTTACGTGTACTTGAGGTGTTTATTAAACGTTCTTAATCATTTCTGGGAACTCTCTTTGTGTATTTTAACAGTTTTACCACAATTAGACAGATTTCTTAGAAGTATTTCCTGGAACCGTCACCATTTTAAGTGATACACACACAAAAAAGCCGAAGCCAATCCTCCTAAATTGTAAACATAAACGCTATTCTCCTCATTCCAAGGCTTTAGACACCAATTCTGATCTCTGTAAACATGAACTCGTAATAATTGTAAGCACAGTCCCGTGAAAACGCCACCAGAAGTACCCGTACTTGTAAACATTACCAGTATTTTCATCATTTCACAGCTTTCCACTCGAAACCTCCGTGATTGATTTCGACAGTAAATGTAGTAAGAATCTATTTACGTGTACTTGAAATGTGTATTACACGTTCTTAATCACTTCTGGGAACTTTCATTGTGTATTTTAACAGTTTTACCACAATTAGACAGTTTGCTTAGAAGTATTTACTGGAACCGACACCATTTTAACTGATTCACACAAAAAACACGCCAAAGCCAATCCTCCTAAATTGTAAACATATACACTATTCTCCTCATTCCAAGGCTTTAGACACCAATTCTGAGCTCTGTAAACATGAACTCGTAATAATTGAAAGTACAGTCCCGTGAAAACGCCACCCGAAGTACCCGGACTTGTAAACATTACCAGTATTTTCGTCATTTCACAGCTTTCCACTGGAAACCTCCGTGATTGAATTCGACAGTAAATGTAGTAAGAATCTATTTACGTGTACTTGAGGTGTTTATTAAACGTTCTTAATCATTTCTGGGAAATATCATTGTGTATTTTAACAGTTTTACCACAATTAGACAGTTTGCTTAGAAGTATTTCCTGGAACCGTCACCATTTTGAATGATACACACAAAAAAAGACGAAGCCAATCCTCCTAAATTGTAAACATAAACACTATTCTCCTCATTCCAAGGCTTTAGACACCAATTCTGAGCTCTGTAAACATGAACTCGTAATAATTGTAAGCACAGTCCCGTGAAAACGCCACCGGAAGTACCCGTACTTGTAAACATTACCAGTATTTTCGTCATTTCACAGCTTTCCCCTTGAAACCTCGGTGATTGAATTCGACAGTAAATGTGGTAAGAATCTATTTACGTGTACTTGAGGTGTTTATTAAACGTTCTTAATCATTTCTGGGAACTCTCATTGTGTATTTTAACAGTTTTACCACAATTAGACAGTTTGCTTAGAAGTATTTACTGGAACCGCCACCATTTTAACTGATTCACACAAAAATAGCCGAAGCCAATCATCCTAAATTGTAAACATAAACACTATGCTCCTCATTCCAAGGCTTTAGACACCAATTCTGAGCTCTGTAAACATGAACTCGTAATAATTGTAAGCACAGTCCCGTGAAAACGCCACCAGAAGTACCCGTACTTGTAAGCATTACCAGTATTTTCGTCATTTCACAGCTTTCCACTTGAAACCTCGGTGATTGAATTCGACAGTAAATGTAGTAAGAATCTATTTACGTGTACTTGAAATGTTTATTACACGTTCTTAATCATTTCTGGGAAGTCTCATTGTGTATTTTAATAGTTTTACCACAATAAGACAGTTTGCTTAGAACTGTTTACTGGAACCGCCACCATTTTAACTGATTCACACAAAAAAAACGCCAAAGCCAATCCTCCTAAATTGTAAACATATAAACTATTCTCGTGATTCCAAGGCTTTAGACACCAATTCTGAGCTCTGTAAACATGAACTCTTAATAATTGAAAGCACAGTCCCGTGAAAACGACACCCGAAGTACCCGTACTTGTAAACATTACCAGTATTTTCGTCATTTCACAGCTTTCCACTCGAAACCTCCGTGATTGAATTCGACAGTAAATGTAGTAAGAATCTATTTACGTGTACTTGAGATGTTTATTACACGTTTTTAATCATTTCTGGGAACTCTCATTGTGTATTTTAATAGTTTTACCACAATTAGACAGTTTGCTTAGAACTGTTTACAGGAACCGCCACCATTTTAACTGATTCACACAAAAAAAACGCCAAAGCCAAATCTCCTTAATTCTAAACATAAAAACTATTCTCGTTATTCCAAGGCTTTAGACACCAATTCTGGGCTCTGTAAACATGAACTCTTAATAACTGAAAGCACAGTCCCATGAAAACACCACCCGAAGTACCCTGACTTGTAAACATTACCAGTATTTTCGACATTTCACAGCTTTCCACTGGAAACCTCCGTGATTGAATTCGTCAGTAAATGTAGTAAGAATCTATTTACGTGTACTTGAGGTGTTTATTAAACGTTCTTAATCATTTCTGGGAACTCTCTTTGTGTATTTTAACAGTTTTACCACAATTAGACAGATTTCTTAGAAGTATTTCCTGGAACCGTCACCATTTTAAGTGATACACACACAAAAAAGCCGAAGCCAATCCTCCTAAATTGTAAACATAAACGCTATTCTCCTCATTCCAAGGCTTTAGACACCAATTCTGATCTCTGTAAACATGAACTCGTAATAATTGTAAGCACAGTCCCGTGAAAACGCCACCAGAAGTACCCGTACTTGTAAACATTACCAGTATTTTCGTCATTTCACAGCTTTCCACTTGAAACCTCCGTGATTAAATTCGACAGTAAATGTAGTAAGAATCTATTTACGTGTACTTGAAATGTTTCTTACACGTTCTTAATCACTTCTGGGTACTTTCATTGTGTATTTTAACAGTTTTACCACAATTGGACAGTTTGCTTAGAAGTATTTACTGGAACCGCCACCATTTTAACTGATTCACACAAAAAACACGCCAAAGCCAATCCTCCTAAATTGTAAACATATACACTATTCTCCTCATTCCAAGGCTTTAGACACCAATTCTGAGCTCTGTAAACATGAACTCGTAATAATTGTAAGCACAGTCCCGTGAAAACGCCACCAGAAGTACCGGTACTTGTAAACATTACCAGTATTTTCGTCATTTCACAGCTTTCCACTTGAAACCTCGGTGATTGAATTCGACAGTAAATGTAGTAAGAATCTATTTACGTGTACTTGAGATGTTTATTACAAGTTTTTATTCATTTCTGGGAACTCTCATTGTGTATTTTAATAGTTTTACCACAATTAGACAGTTTGCTTAGAACTGTTTACTGGAACCGCCACCATTTTAACTGATTCACACAAAAAAAACGCCAAAGTCAAATCTCCTAAATTCTAAACATAAAAACTATTCTCGTTATTCCAAGGCTTTAGACACCAATTCTGGGCTCTGTAAACATGAACTCTTAATAACTGAAAGCACAGTCCCATGAAAACACCACCCGAAGTACCCTGACTTGTAAACATTACCAGTATTTTCGACATTTCACAGCTTTCCACTGGAAACCTCCGTGATTGAATTCGTCAGTAAATGTAGTAAGAATCTATTTACGTGTACTTGAGGTGTTTATTAAACGTTCTTAATCATTTCTGGGAACTCTCATTGTGTATTTTAACAGTTTTACCACAATTAGACAGATTTCTTAGAAGTATTTCCTGGAACCGTCACCATTTTAAATGATACACACACAAAAAAGCCGAAGCCAATCCTCCTAAATTGTAAACATAAACGCTATTCTCCTCATTCCAAGGCTTTAGACACCAAATCTGAGCTCTGTAAACATGAACTCGTAATAATTGTAAGCACAGCCCCGTGAAAACGCCACCAGAAGTACCCGTACTTGTAAACATTACCAGTATTTTCGTCATTTCACAGCTTTCCACTCGAAACCTCCGTGATTGAATTCGACAGTAAATGTAGTAAGAATCTTTACGTTACTTGAAATGTTTATTACACTTTCTTAATCATTTCTGGGAACTCTCATTGTGTATTTTAACAGTTTTAACACAATTAGACAGTTTGCTTAGAAGTGTTTACTGGAACCGCCACCATTTTAACTGATTCACACAAAAAAAACGCCAAAGCCAAATCTCCTTAATTCTAAACATAAAAATTATTCTCGTTATTCCAAGGCTGGAGACACCAATTCTGGTTTCTGTAAACATGAACTCGTAATAATTGTAAGCACTGTCCCGTGAAAACGCCACCCGAAGTACCCGGTCTTGTAAACATTACCAGTATTTTCATCATTTCACAGCTTTCCACTGGAAACCTCCGTGAATAAATTCGTCAGTAAATGTAGTAAGAATCTATTTACGTGTACTTGAGGTGTTTATTAAACGTTCTTAATCATTTCTGGGAACTCTCTTTGTGTATTTTAATAGTTTTACCACAATTAGACAGTTTGCTTAGAACTGTTTACTGGAACCGCCACCATTTTAACTGATTCACACAAAAAAAAGGCCAAAGCCAATCCTCCTAAATTGTAAACATATAAACTATTCTCGTGATTCCAAGGCTTTGGACACCAATTCTGAGCTCTGTAAACATGAACTCTTAATAATTGAAAGCACAGTCCCGTGAAAACGACACCCGAAGTACCCGGACTTGTAAACATTACCAGTATTTTCGTCATTTCACAGCTTTCCACTGGAAACCTCCGTGATTGAATTCGACAGTAAATGTAGTAAGAATCTATTTACGTGTACTTGAAATGTTTCTTACACGTTCTTAATCATTTCTGGGAACTCTCATTGTGTATTTTAACAGTTTTAACACAATTAGACAGTTTGCTTAGAAGTGTTTACTGGAACCGCCACCATTTTAACTGATTCACACAAAAAACACACCAAAGCCAATCCTCCTAAATTCTAAACATAAAAATTATTCTCGTTATTCCAAGGCTTTAGACACCAATTCTGAGCTCTGTAAACATGAACTCGTAATAATTGTAAGCACAGTCCCGTGAAAACGCCACCGGAAGTACCCGTACTTGTAAACATTACCAGTATTTTCGACATTTCACAGCTTTCCACTGGAAACCTCCGTGATTGAATTCGTCAGTAAATGTAGTAAGAATCTATTTACGTGTACTTGAGGTGTTTATTAAACGTTCTTAATCATTTCTGGGAACTCTCATTGTGTATTTTAACAGTTTTACCACAATTAGACAGTTTGCTTAGAAGTATTTCCTGGAACCGCCACCATTTTAACTGATTCACACAAAAATAGCCGAAGCCAATCATCCTAAATTGTAAACATAAACACTATGCTCCTCATTCCAAGGCTTTAGACACCAATTCTGAGCTCTGTAAACATGAACTCGTAATAATTGTAAGCACAGTCCCGTGAAAACGCCACCAGAAGTACCCGTACTTGTAAACATTACCAGTATTTTCGTCATTTCACAGCTTTCCACTAGAAACGTCGGTGATTGAATTCGACAGTAAATGTAGTAAGAATCTATTTACGTGTACTTGAAATGTTTAGTACACGTTCTTAATCATTTCTGGGAAGTCTCATTGTGTATTTTAATAGTTTTACCACAATTAGACAGTTTGCTTAGAACTGTTTACTGGAACCGCCACCATTTTAACTGATTCACACAAAAAAAACGCCAAAGCCAATCCTCCTAAATTGTAAACATATAAACTATTCTCGTGATTCCAAGGCTTTAGACACCAATTCTGAGCTCTGTAAACATGAACTCTTAATAATTGAAAGCACAGTCCCGTGAAAACGACACCCGAAGTACCCGGACTTGTAAACATTACCAGTATTTTCGTCATTTCACAGCTTTCCACTCGAAACCTCCGTGATTGAATTCGACAGTAAATGTAGTAAGAATCTATTTACGTGTACTTGAGATGTTTATTACACGTTTTTAATCATTTCTGGGAACTCTCATTGTGTATTTTAATAGTTTTACCACAATTAGACAGTTTGCTTAGAACTGTTTACAGGAACCGCCACCATTTTAACTGATTCACACAAAAAAAACGCCAAAGCCAAATCTCCTTAATTCTAAACATAAAAATTATTCTCGTTATTCCAAGGCTTGAGACACCAATTCTGGGCTCTGTAAACATGAACTCGTAATAATTGTAAGCACTGTCCCGTGAAAACGCCACCCGATGTACCCGGTCTTGTAAACATTACCAGTATTTTCATCATTTCACAGCTTTCCACTGGAAACCTCCGTGAATAAATTCGTCAGTAAATGTAGTAAGAATCTATTTACGTGTACTTGAGGTGTTTATTAAACGTTCTTAATCATTTCTGGGAACTCTCTTTGTGTATTTTAACAGTTTTACCACAATTAGACAGATTTCTTAGAAGTATTTCCTGGAACCGTCACCATTTTAAGTGATACACACACAAAAAAGCCGAAGCCAATCCTCCTAAATTGTAAACATAAACGCTATTCTCCTCATTCCAAGGCTTTAGACACCAATTCTGATCTCTGTAAACATGAACTCGTAATAATTGTAAGCACAGTCCCGTGAAAACGCCACCAGAAGTACCCGTACTTGTAAACATTACCAGTATTTTCGTCATTTCACAGCCTTCCACTCGAAACCTCCGTGATTGAATTCGACATTAAATGTAGTAAGAATCTATTTACGTGTACTTGAAATGTTTCTTACACGTTCTTAATCACTTCTGGGTACTTTCATTGTGTATTTTAACAGTTTTACCACAATTGGACAGTTTGCTTAGAAGTATTTACTGGAACCGCCACCATTTTAACTGATTCACACAAAAAACACGCCAAAGCCAATCCTCCTAAATTGTAAACATATACACTATTCTCCTCATTCCAAGGCTTTAGACACCAATTCTGAGCTCTGTAAACATGAACTCGTAATAATTGTAAGCACAGTCCCGTGAAAATGCCACCAGAAGTACCCGTACTTGTAAACATTACCAGTATTTTCGTCATTTCACAGCTTTCCACTTGAAACCTCGGTGATTGAATTCGACAGTAAATGTAGTAAGAATCTATTTACGTGTACTTGAGATGTTTATTACACGTTTTTATTCATTTCTGGGAACTCTCATTGTGTATTTTAATAGTTTTACCACAATTAGACAGTTTGCTTAGAACTGTTTACTGGAACCGCCACCATTTTAACTGATTCACACAAAAAAAACGCCAAAGTCAAATCTCCTAAATTCTAAACATAAAAACTATTCTCGTTATTCCAAGGCTTTAGACACCAATTCTGGGCTCTGTAAACATGAACTCTTAATAACTGAAAGCACAGTCCCATGAAAACACCACCCGAAGTACCCTGACTTGTAAACATTACCAGTATTTTCGACATTTCACAGCTTTCCACTGGAAACCTCCGTGATTGAATTCGTCAGTAAATGTAGTAAGAATCTATTTACGTGTACTTGAGGTGTTTATTAAACGTTCTTAATCATTTCTGGGAACTCTCATTGTGTATTTTAACAGTTTTACCACAATTAGACAGATTTCTTAGAAGTATTTCCTGGAACCGTCACCATTTTAAATGATACACACACAAAAAAGCCGAAGCCAATCCTCCTAAATTGTAAACATAAACGCTATTCTCCTCATTCCAAGGCTTTAGACACCAATTCTGATCTCTGTAAACATGAACTCGTAATAATTGTAAGCACAGTCCCGTGAAAACGCCACCAGAAGTACCCGTACTTGTAAACATTACCAGTATTTTCGTCATTTCACAGCTTTCCACTCGAAACCTCCGTGATTGAATTCGACAGTAAATGTAGTAAGAATCTATTTACGTTACTTGAAATGTTTATTACACTTTCTTAATCATTTCTGGGAACTCTCATTGTGTATTTTAACAGTTTTACCACAATTAGACAGTTTGCTTAGAAGTGTTTACTGGAACCGCCACCATTTTAACTGATTCACACAAAAAACACACCAAAGCCAATCCTCCTAAATTCTAAACATAAAAATTATTCTCGTTATTCCAAGGCTTTAGACACCAATTCTGAGCTCTGTAAACATGAACTCGTAATAATTGTAAGCACAGTCCCGTGAAAACGCCACCGGAAGTACCCGTACTTGTAAACATTACCAGTATTTTCGACATTTCACAGCTTTCCACTGGAAACCTCCGTGATTGAATTCGTCAGTAAATGTAGTAAGAATCTATTTACGTGTACTTGAGGTGTTTATTAAACGTTCTTAATCATTTCTGGGAACTCTCATTGTGTATTTTAACAGTTTTACCACAATTAGACAGTTTGCTTAGAAGTATTTACTGGAACCGCCACCATTTTAACTGATTCACACAAAAATAGCCGAAGCCAATCATCCTAAATTGTAAACATAAACACTATGCTCCTCATTCCAAGGATTTAGACACCAATTCTGAGCTCTGTAAACATGAACTCGTAATAATTGTAAGCACAGTCCCGTGAAAACGCCACCAGAAGTACCCGTACTTGTAAGCATTACCAGTATTTTCGTCATTTCACAGCTTTCCACTAGAAACCTCGGTGATTGAATTCGACAGTAAATGTAGTAAGAATCTATTTACGTGTACTTGAAATGTTTATTACACGTTCTTAATCATTTCTGGGAAGTCTCATTGTGTATTTTAATAGTTTTACCACAATTAGACAGTTTGCTTAGAACTGTTTACTGGAACCGCCACCATTTTAACTGATTCACACAAAAAAAACGCCAAAGCCAATCCTCCTAAATTGTAAACATATAAACTATTCTCGTGATTCCAAGGCTTTAGACACCAATTCTGAGCTCTGTAAACATGAACTCTTAATAATTGAAAGCACAGTCCCGTGAAAACGACACCCGAAGTACCCGGACTTGTAAACATTACCAGTATTTTCGTCATTTCACAGCTTTCCACTCGAAACCTCCGTGATTGAATTCGACAGTAAATGTAGTAAGAATCTATTTACGTGTACTTGAGATGTTTATTACACGTTTTTAATAATTTCTGGGAACTCTCATTGTGTATTTTAATAGTTTTACCACAATTAGACAGTTTGCTTAGAACTGTTTACAGGAACCGCCACCATTTTAACTGATTCACACAAAAAAAACGCCAAAGCCAAATCTCCTTAATTCTAAACATAAAAATTATTCTCGTTATTCCAAGGCTTGAGACACCAATTCTGGGCTCTGTAAACATGAACTCGTAATAATTGTAAGCACTGTCCCGTGAAAACGCCACCCGATGTACCCGGTCTTGTAAACATTACCAGTATTTTCATCATTTCACAGCTTTCCACTGGAAACCTCCGTGAATAAATTCGTCAGTAAATGTAGTAAGAATCTATTTACGTGTACTTGAGGTGTTTATTAAACGTTCTTAATCATTTCTGGGAACTCTCTTTGTGTATTTTAACAGTTTTACCACAATTAGACAGATTTCTTAGAAGTATTTCCTGGAACCGTCACCATTTTAAGTGATACACACACAAAAACGCCGAAGCCAATCCTCCTAAATTGTAAACATAAACGCTATTCTCCTCATTCCAAGGCTTTAGAAACCAATTCTGATCTCTGTAAACATGAACTCGTAATAATTGTAAGCACAGTCCCGTGAAAACGCCACCAGAAGTACCCGTACTTGTAAACATTACCAGTATTTTCGTCATTTCACAGCTTTCCACTAGAAACCTCCGTGATTGAATTCGAAAGTAAATGTAGTAAGAATCTATTTACGTGTACTTGAAATGTTTCTTACACGTTCTTAATCACTTCTGGGTACTTTCATTGTGTATTTTAACAGTTTTACCACAATTGGACAGTTTGCTTAGAAGTATTTACTGGAACCGCCACCATTTTAACTGATTCACACAAAAAAAAGGCCAAAGCCAATCCTCCTAAATTGTAAACATATAAACTATTCTCGTGATTCCAAGGCTTTGGACACCAATTCTGAGCTCTGTAAACATGAACTCTTAATAATTGAAAGCACAGTCCCGTGAAAACGACACCCGAAGTACCCGGACTTGTAAACATTACCAGTATTTTCGTCATTTCACAGCTTTCCACTGGAAACCTCCGTGATTGAATTCGACAGTAAATGTAGTAAGAATCTATTTACGTGTACTTGAAATGTTTCTTACACGTTCTTAATCATTTCTGGGAACTCTCATTGTGTATTTTAACAGTTTTAACACAATTAGACAGTTTGCTTAGAAGTGTTTACTGGAACCGCCACCATTTTAACTGATTCACACAAAAAAAACACCAAAGCCAATCCTCCTAAATTCTAAACATAAAAATTATTCTCGTTATTCCAAGGCTTTAGACACCAATTCTGAGCTCTGTAAACATGAACTCGTAATAATTGTAAGCACAGTCCCGTGAAAACGCCACCGGAAGTACCCGTACTTGTAAACATTACCAGTATTTTCGACATTTCACAGCTTTCCACTGGAAACCTCCGTGATTGAATTCGACAGTAAATGTAGTAAGAATCTATTTACGTGTACTTGAGGTGTTTATTAAACGTTCTTAATCATTTCTGGGAAATATCATTGTGTATTTTAACAGTTTTACCACAATTAGACAGTTTGCTTAGAAGTATTTCCTGGAACCGTCACCATTTTGAATGATACACACAAAAAAAGACGAAGCCAATCCTCCTAAATTGTAAACATAAACACTATTCTCCTCATTCCAAGGCTTTAGACACCAATTCTGAGCTCTGTAAACATGAACTCGTAATAATTGTAAGCACAGTCCCGTGAAAACGCCACCGGAAGTACCCGTACTTGTAAACATTACCAGTATTTTCGTCATTTCACAGCTTTCCCCTTGAAACCTCGGTGATTGAATTCGACAGTAAATGTAGTAAGAATCTATTTACGTGTACTTGAGGTGTTCCTTACACGTTCTTAATCATTTCTGGGAAGTCTCATTGTGTATTTTAATAGTTTTACCACAATTAGACAGTTTGCTTAGAACTGTTTACTGGAACCGCCACCATTTTAACTGATTCACACAAAAAAAAGGCCAAAGCCAATCCTCCTAAATTGTAAACATATAAACTATTCTCGTGATTCCAAGGCTTTGGACACCAATTCTGAGCTCTGTAAACATGAACTCTTAATAATTGAAAGCACAGTCCCGTGAAAACGACACCCGAAGTACCCGGACTTGTAAACGTTACCAGTATTTTCGTCATTTCACAGCTTTCCACTGGAAACCTCCGTGATTGAATTCGACAGTAAATGTAGTAAGAATCTATTTACGTGTACTTGAAATGTTTCTTACACGTTCTTAATCATTTCTGGGAACTCTCATTGTGTATTTTAACAGTTTTAACACAATTAGACAGTTTGCTTAGAAGTGTTTACTGGAACCGCCACCATTTTAACTGATTCACACAAAAAACACACCAAAGCCAATCCTCCTAAATTCTAAACATAAAAATTATTCTCGTTATTCCAAGGCTTTAGACACCAATTCTGAGCTCTGTAAACATGAACTCGTAATAATTGTAAGCACAGTCCCGTGAAAACGCCACCGGAAGTACCCGTACTTGTAAACATTACCAGTATTTTCGACATTTCACAGCTTTCCACTGGAAACCTCCGTGATTGAATTCGTCAGTAAATGTAGTAAGAATCTATTTACGTGTACTTGAGGTGTTTATTAAACGTTCTTAATCATTTCTGGGAACTCTCATTGTGTATTTTAACAGTTTTACCACAATTAGACAGTTTGCTTAGAAGTATTTACTGGAACCGCCACCATTTTAACTGATTCACACAAAAATAGCCGAAGCCAATCATCCTAAATTGTAAACATAAACACTATGCTCCTCATTCCAAGGCTTTAGACACCAATTCTGAGCTCTGTAAACATGAACTCGTAATAATTGTAAGCACAGTCCCGTGAAAACGCCACCAGAAGTACCCGTACTTGTAAGCATTACCAGTATTTTCGTCATTTCACAGCTTTCCACTTGAAACCTCGGTGATTGAATTCGACAGTAAATGTAGTAAGAATCTATTTACGTGTACTTGAAATGTTTATTACACGTTCTTAATCATTTCTGGGAAGTCTCATTGTGTATTTTAATAGTTTTACCACAATTAGACAGTTTGCTTAGAACTGTTTACTGGAACCGCCACCATTTTAACTGATTCACACAAAAAAAACGCCAAAGCCAATCCTCCTAAATTGTAAACATATAAACTATTCTCGTGATTCCAAGGCTTTAGACACCAATTCTGAGCTCTGTAAACATGAACTCTTAATAATTGAAAGCACAGTCCCGTGAAAACGACACACGAAGTACCCGGACTTGTAAACATTACCAGTATTTTCGTCATTTCACAGCTTTCCACTCGAAACCTCCGTGATTGAATTCGACAGTAAATGTAGTAAGAATCTATTTACGTGTACTTGAGATGTTTATTACACGTTTTTAATCATTTCTGGGAACTCTCATTGTGTATTTTAATAGTTTTACCACAATTAGACAGTTTGCTTAGAACTGTTTACAGGAACCGCCACCATTTTAACTGATTCACACAAAAAAAACGCCAAAGCCAAATCTCCTTAATTCTAAACATAAAAATTATTCTCGTTATTCCAAGGCTTGAGACACCAATTCTGGGCTCTGTAAACATGAACTCGTAATAATTGTAAGCACTGTCCCGTGAAAACGCCACCCGAAGTACCCGGTCTTGTAAACATTACCAGTATTTTCATCATTTCACAGCTTTCCACTGGAAACCTCCGTGAATAAATTCGTCAGTAAATGTAGTAAGAATCTATTTACGTGTACTTGAGGTGTTTATTAAACGTTCTTAATCATTTCTGGGAACTCTCTTTGTGTATTTTAACAGTTTTACCACAATTAGACAGATTTCTTAGAAGTATTTCCTGGAACCGTCACCATTTTAAGTGATACACACACAAAAAAGCCGAAGCCAATCCTCCTAAATTGTAAACATAAACGCTATTCTCCTCATTCCAAGGCTTTAGACACCAATTCTGATCTCTGTAAACATGAACTCGTAATAATTGTAAGCACAGTCCCGTGAAAACGCCACCAGAAGTACCCGTACTTGTAAACATTACCAGTATTTTCATCATTTCACAGCTTTCCACTCGAAACCTCCGTGATTGATTTCGACAGTAAATGTAGTAAGAATCTATTTACGTGTACTTGAAATGTGTATTACACGTTCTTAATCACTTCTGGGAACTTTCATTGTGTATTTTAACAGTTTTACCACAATTAGACAGTTTGCTTAGAAGTATTTACTGGAACCGACACCATTTTAACTGATTCACACAAAAAACACGCCAAAGCCAATCCTCCTAAATTGTAAACATATACACTATTCTCCTCATTCCAAGGCTTTAGACACCAATTCTGAGCTCTGTAAACATGAACTCGTAATAATTGAAAGTACAGTCCCGTGAAAACGCCACCCGAAGTACCCGGACTTCTAAACATTACCAGTATTTTCGTCATTTCACAGCTTTCCACTGGAAACCTCCGTGATTGAATTCGACAGTAAATGTAGTAAGAATCTATTTACGTGTACTTGAGGTGTTTATTAAACGTTCTTAATCATTTCTGGGAAATATCATTGTGTATTTTAACAGTTTTACCACAATTAGACAGTTTGCTTAGAAGTATTTCCTGGAACCGTCACCATTTTGAATGATACACACAAAAAAAGACGAAGCCAATCCTCCTAAATTGTAAACATAAACACTATTCTCCTCATTCCAAGGCTTTAGACACCAATTCTGAGCTCTGTAAACATGAACTCGTAATAATTGTAAGCACAGTCCCGTGAAAACGCCACCGGAAGTACCCGTACTTGTAAACATTACCAGTATTTTCGTCATTTCACAGCTTTCCCCTTGAAACCTCGGTGATTGAATTCGACAGTAAATGTGGTAAGAATCTATTTACGTGTACTTGAGGTGTTTATTAAACGTTCTTAATCATTTCTGGGAACTCTCATTGTGTATTTTAACAGTTTTACCACAATTAGACAGTTTGCTTAGAAGTATTTACTGGAACCGCCACCATTTTAACTGATTCACACAAAAATAGCCGAAGCCAATCATCCTAAATTGTAAACATAAACACTATGCTCCTCATTCCAAGGCTTTAGACACCAATTCTGAGCTCTGTAAACATGAACTCGTAATAATTGTAAGCACAGTCCCGTGAAAACGCCACCAGAAGTACCCGTACTTGTAAGCATTACCAGTATTTTCGTCATTTCACAGCTTTCCACTTGAAACCTCGGTGATTGAATTCGACAGTAAATGTAGTAAGAATCTATTTACGTGTACTTGAAATGTTTATTACACGTTCTTAATCATTTCTGGGAAGTCTCATTGTGTATTTTAATAGTTTTACCACAATAAGACAGTTTGCTTAGAACTGTTTACTGGAACCGCCACCATTTTAACTGATTCACACAAAAAAAACGCCAAAGCCAATCCTCCTAAATTGTAAACATATAAACTATTCTCGTGATTCCAAGGCTTTAGACACCAATTCTGAGCTCTGTAAACATGAACTCTTAATAATTGAAAGCACAGTCCCGTGAAAACGACACCCGAAGTACCCGTACTTGTAAACATTACCAGTATTTTCGTCATTTCACAGCTTTCCACTCGAAACCTCCGTGATTGAATTCGACAGTAAATGTAGTAAGAATCTATTTACGTGTACTTGAGATGTTTCTTACACGTTCTTAATCATTTCTGGGAACTCTCATTGTGTATTTTAACAGTTTTAACACAATTAGACAGTTTGCTTAGAAGTGTTTACTGGAACCGCCACCATTTTAACTGATTCACACAAAAAACACACCAAAGCCAATCCTCCTAAATTCTAAACATAAAAATTATTCTCGTTATTCCAAGGCTTTAGACACCAATTCTGAGCTCTGTAAACATGAACTCGTAATAATTGTAAGCACAGTCCCGTGAAAACGCCACCGGAAGTACCCGTACTTGTAAACATTACCAGTATTTTCGACATTTCACAGCTTTCCACTGGAAACCTCCGTGATTGAATTCGTCAGTAAATGTAGTAAGAATCTATTTACGTGTACTTGAGGTGTTTATTAAACGTTCTTAATCATTTCTGGGAACTCTCATTGTGTATTTTAACAGTTTTACCACAATTAGACAGTTTGCTTAGAAGTATTTACTGGAACCGCCACCATTTTAACTGATTCACACAAAAATAGCCGAAGCCAATCATCCTAAATTGTAAACATAAACACTATGCTCCTCATTCCAAGGATTTAGACACCAATTCTGAGCTCTGTAAACATGAACTCGTAATAATTGTAAGCACAGTCCCGTGAAAACGCCACCAGAAGTACCCGTACTTGTAAGCATTACCAGTATTTTCGTCATTTCACAGCTTTCCACTAGAAACCTCGGTGATTGAATTCGACAGTAAATGTAGTAAGAATCTATTTACGTGTACTTGAAATGTTTATTACACGTTCTTAATCATTTCTGGGAAGTCTCATTGTGTATTTTAATAGTTTTACCACAATTAGACAGTTTGCTTAGAACTGTTTACTGGAACCGCCACCATTTTAACTGATTCACACAAAAAAAACGCCAAAGCCAATCCTCCTAAATTGTAAACATATAAACTATTCTCGTGATTCCAAGGCTTTAGACACCAATTCTGAGCTCTGTAAACATGAACTCTTAATAATTGAAAGCACAGTCCCGTGAAAACGACACCCGAAGTACCCGGACTTGTAAACATTACCAGTATTTTCGTCATTTCACAGCTTTCCACTCGAAACCTCCGTGATTGAATTCGACAGTAAATGTAGTAAGAATCTATTTACGTGTACTTGAGATGTTTATTACACGTTTTTAATAATTTCTGGGAACTCTCATTGTGTATTTTAATAGTTTTACCACAATTAGACAGTTTGCTTAGAACTGTTTACAGGAACCGCCACCATTTTAACTGATTCACACAAAAAAAACGCCAAAGCCAAATCTCCTTAATTCTAAACATAAAAATTATTCTCGTTATTCCAAGGCTTGAGACACCAATTCTGGGCTCTGTAAACATGAACTCGTAATAATTGTAAGCACTGTCCCGTGAAAACGCCACCCGATGTACCCGGTCTTGTAAACATTACCAGTATTTTCATCATTTCACAGCTTTCCACTGGAAACCTCCGTGAATAAATTCGTCAGTAAATGTAGTAAGAATCTATTTACGTGTACTTGAGGTGTTTATTAAACGTTCTTAATCATTTCTGGGAACTCTCTTTGTGTATTTTAACAGTTTTACCACAATTAGACAGATTTCTTAGAAGTATTTCCTGGAACCGTCACCATTTTAAGTGATACACACACAAAAACGCCGAAGCCAATCCTCCTAAATTGTAAACATAAACGCTATTCTCCTCATTCCAAGGCTTTAGAAACCAATTCTGATCTCTGTAAACATGAACTCGTAATAATTGTAAGCACAGTCCCGTGAAAACGCCACCAGAAGTACCCGTACTTGTAAACATTACCAGTATTTTCGTCATTTCACAGCTTTCCACTAGAAACCTCCGTGATTGAATTCGAAAGTAAATGTAGTAAGAATCTATTTACGTGTACTTGAAATGTTTCTTACACGTTCTTAATCACTTCTGGGTACTTTCATTGTGTATTTTAACAGTTTTACCACAATTGGACAGTTTGCTTAGAAGTATTTACTGGAACCGCCACCATTTTAACTGATTCACACAAAAAAAAGGCCAAAGCCAATCCTCCTAAATTGTAAACATATAAACTATTCTCGTGATTCCAAGGCTTTGGACACCAATTCTGAGCTCTGTAAACATGAACTCTTAATAATTGAAAGCACAGTCCCGTGAAAACGACACCCGAAGTACCCGGACTTGTAAACATTACCAGTATTTTCGTCATTTCACAGCTTTCCACTTGAAACCTCGGTGATTGAATTCGACAGTAAATGTAGTAAGAATCTATTTACGTGTACTTGAAATGTTTATTACACGTTCTTAATCATTTCTGGGAAGTCTCATTGTGTATTTTAATAGTTTTACCACAATTAGACAGTTTGCTTAGAACTGTTTACTGGAACCGCCACCATTTTAACTGATTCACACAAAAAAAACGCCAAAGCCAATCCTCCTAAATTGTAAACATATAAACTATTCTCGTGATTCCAAGGCTTTAGACACCAATTCTGAGCTCTGTAAACATGAACTCTTAATAATTGAAAGCACAGTCCCGTGAAAACGACACACGAAGTACCCGGACTTGTAAACATTACCAGTATTTTCGTCATTTCACAGCTTTCCACTCGAAACCTCCGTGATTGAATTCGACAGTAAATGTAGTAAGAATCTATTTACGTGTACTTGAGATGTTTATTACACGTTTTTAATCATTTCTGGGAACTCTCATTGTGTATTTTAATAGTTTTACCACAATTAGACAGTTTGCTTAGAACTGTTTACAGGAACCGCCACCATTTTAACTGATTCACACAAAAAAAACGCCAAAGCCAAATCTCCTTAATTCTAAACATAAAAATTATTCTCGTTATTCCAAGGCTTGAGACACCAATTCTGGGCTCTGTAAACATGAACTCGTAATAATTGTAAGCACTGTCCCGTGAAAACGCCACCCGAAGTACCCGGTCTTGTAAACATTACCAGTATTTTCATCATTTCACAGCTTTCCACTGGAAACCTCCGTGAATAAATTCGTCAGTAAATGTAGTAAGAATCTATTTACGTGTACTTGAGGTGTTTATTAAACGTTCTTAATCATTTCTGGGAACTCTCTTTGTGTATTTTAACAGTTTTACCACAATTAGACAGATTTCTTAGAAGTATTTCCTGGAACCGTCACCATTTTAAGTGATACACACACAAAAAAGCCGAAGCCAATCCTCCTAAATTGTAAACATAAACGCTATTCTCCTCATTCCAAGGCTTTAGACACCAATTCTGATCTCTGTAAACATGAACTCGTAATAATTGTAAGCACAGTCCCGTGAAAACGCCACCAGAAGTACCCGTACTTGTAAACATTACCAGTATTTTCATCATTTCACAGCTTTCCACTCGAAACCTCCGTGATTGATTTCGACAGTAAATGTAGTAAGAATCTATTTACGTGTACTTGAAATGTGTATTACACGTTCTTAATCACTTCTGGGAACTTTCATTGTGTATTTTAACAGTTTTACCACAATTAGACAGTTTGCTTAGAAGTATTTACTGGAACCGACACCATTTTAACTGATTCACACAAAAAACACGCCAAAGCCAATCCTCCTAAATTGTAAACATATACACTATTCTCCTCATTCCAAGGCTTTAGACACCAATTCTGAGCTCTGTAAACATGAACTCGTAATAATTGAAAGTACAGTCCCGTGAAAACGCCACCCGAAGTACCCGGACTTCTAAACATTACCAGTATTTTCGTCATTTCACAGCTTTCCACTGGAAACCTCCGTGATTGAATTCGACAGTAAATGTAGTAAGAATCTATTTACGTGTACTTGAGGTGTTTATTAAACGTTCTTAATCATTTCTGGGAAATATCATTGTGTATTTTAACAGTTTTACCACAATTAGACAGTTTGCTTAGAAGTATTTCCTGGAACCGTCACCATTTTGAATGATACACACAAAAAAAGACGAAGCCAATCCTCCTAAATTGTAAACATAAACACTATTCTCCTCATTCCAAGGCTTTAGACACCAATTCTGAGCTCTGTAAACATGAACTCGTAATAATTGTAAGCACAGTCCCGTGAAAACGCCACCGGAAGTACCCGTACTTGTAAACATTACCAGTATTTTCGTCATTTCACAGCTTTCCCCTTGAAACCTCGGTGATTGAATTCGACAGTAAATGTGGTAAGAATCTATTTACGTGTACTTGAGGTGTTTATTAAACGTTCTTAATCATTTCTGGGAACTCTCATTGTGTATTTTAACAGTTTTACCACAATTAGACAGTTTGCTTAGAAGTATTTACTGGAACCGCCACCATTTTAACTGATTCACACAAAAATAGCCGAAGCCAATCATCCTAAATTGTAAACATAAACACTATGCTCCTCATTCCAAGGCTTTAGACACCAATTCTGAGCTCTGTAAACATGAACTCGTAATAATTGTAAGCACAGTCCCGTGAAAACGCCACCAGAAGTACCCGTACTTGTAAGCATTACCAGTATTTTCGTCATTTCACAGCTTTCCACTTGAAACCTCGGTGATTGAATTCGACAGTAAATGTAGTAAGAATCTATTTACGTGTACTTGAAATGTTTATTACACGTTCTTAATCATTTCTGGGAAGTCTCATTGTGTATTTTAATAGTTTTACCACAATAAGACAGTTTGCTTAGAACTGTTTACTGGAACCGCCACCATTTTAACTGATTCACACAAAAAAAACGCCAAAGCCAATCCTCCTAAATTGTAAACATATAAACTATTCTCGTGATTCCAAGGCTTTAGACACCAATTCTGAGCTCTGTAAACATGAACTCTTAATAATTGAAAGCACAGTCCCGTGAAAACGACACCCGAAGTACCCGTACTTGTAAACATTACCAGTATTTTCGTCATTTCACAGCTTTCCACTCGAAACCTCCGTGATTGAATTCGACAGTAAATGTAGTAAGAATCTATTTACGTGTACTTGAGATGTTTCTTACACGTTCTTAATCATTTCTGGGAACTCTCATTGTGTATTTTAACAGTTTTAACACAATTAGACAGTTTGCTTAGAAGTGTTTACTGGAACCGCCACCATTTTAACTGATTCACACAAAAAACACACCAAAGCCAATCCTCCTAAATTCTAAACATAAAAATTATTCTCGTTATTCCAAGGCTTTAGACACCAATTCTGAGCTCTGTAAACATGAACTCGTAATAATTGTAAGCACAGTCCCGTGAAAACGCCACCGGAAGTACCCGTACTTGTAAACATTACCAGTATTTTCGACATTTCACAGCTTTCCACTGGAAACCTCCGTGATTGAATTCGTCAGTAAATGTAGTAAGAATCTATTTACGTGTACTTGAGGTGTTTATTAAACGTTCTTAATCATTTCTGGGAACTCTCATTGTGTATTTTAACAGTTTTACCACAATTAGACAGTTTGCTTAGAAGTATTTACTGGAACCGCCACCATTTTAACTGATTCACACAAAAATAGCCGAAGCCAATCATCCTAAATTGTAAACATAAACACTATGCTCCTCATTCCAAGGATTTAGACACCAATTCTGAGCTCTGTAAACATGAACTCGTAATAATTGTAAGCACAGTCCCGTGAAAACGCCACCAGAAGTACCCGTACTTGTAAGCATTACCAGTATTTTCGTCATTTCACAGCTTTCCACTAGAAACCTCGGTGATTGAATTCGACAGTAAATGTAGTAAGAATCTATTTACGTGTACTTGAAATGTTTATTACACGTTCTTAATCATTTCTGGGAAGTCTCATTGTGTATTTTAATAGTTTTACCACAATTAGACAGTTTGCTTAGAACTGTTTACTGGAACCGCCACCATTTTAACTGATTCACACAAAAAAAACGCCAAAGCCAATCCTCCTAAATTGTAAACATATAAACTATTCTCGTGATTCCAAGGCTTTAGACACCAATTCTGAGCTCTGTAAACATGAACTCTTAATAATTGAAAGCACAGTCCCGTGAAAACGACACCCGAAGTACCCGGACTTGTAAACATTACCAGTATTTTCGTCATTTCACAGCTTTCCACTCGAAACCTCCGTGATTGAATTCGACAGTAAATGTAGTAAGAATCTATTTACGTGTACTTGAGATGTTTATTACACGTTTTTAATAATTTCTGGGAACTCTCATTGTGTATTTTAATAGTTTTACCACAATTAGACAGTTTGCTTAGAACTGTTTACAGGAACCGCCACCATTTTAACTGATTCACACAAAAAAAACGCCAAAGACAAATCTCCTTAATTCTAAACATAAAAATTATTCTCGTTATTCCAAGGCTTGAGACACCAATTCTGGGCTCTGTAAACATGAACTCGTAATAATTGTAAGCACTGTCCCGTGAAAACGCCACCCGATGTACCCGGTCTTGTAAACATTACCAGTATTTTCATCATTTCACAGCTTTCCACTGGAAACCTCCGTGAATAAATTCGTCAGTAAATGTAGTAAGAATCTATTTACGTGTACTTGAGGTGTTTATTAAACGTTCTTAATCATTTCTGGGAACTCTCTTTGTGTATTTTAACAGTTTTACCACAATTAGACAGATTTCTTAGAAGTATTTCCTGGAACCGTCACCATTTTAAGTGATACACACACAAAAACGCCGAAGCCAATCCTCCTAAATTGTAAACATAAACGCTATTCTCCTCATTCCAAGGCTTTAGAAACCAATTCTGATCTCTGTAAACATGAACTCGTAATAATTGTAAGCACAGTCCCGTGAAAACGCCACCAGAAGTACCCGTACTTGTAAACATTACCAGTATTTTCGTCATTTCACAGCTTTCCACTAGAAACCTCCGTGATTGAATTCGAAAGTAAATGTAGTAAGAATCTATTTACGTGTACTTGAAATGTTTCTTACACGTTCTTAATCACTTCTGGGTACTTTCATTGTGTATTTTAACAGTTTTACCACAATTGGACAGTTTGCTTAGAAGTATTTACTGGAACCGCCACCATTTTAACTGATTCACACAAAAAAAAGGCCAAAGCCAATCCTCCTAAATTGTAAACATATAAACTATTCTCGTGATTCCAAGGCTTTGGACACCAATTCTGAGCTCTGTAAACATGAACTCTTAATAATTGAAAGCACAGTCCCGTGAAAACGACACCCGAAGTACCCGGACTTGTAAACATTACCAGTATTTTCGTCATTTCACAGCTTTCCACTGGAAACCTCCGTGATTGAATTCGACAGTAAATGTAGTAAGAATCTATTTACGTGTACTTGAAATGTTTCTTACACGTTCTTAATCATTTCTGGGAACTCTCATTGTGTATTTTAACAGTTTTAACACAATTAGACAGTTTGCTTAGAAGTGTTTACTGGAACCGCCACCATTTTAACTGATTCACACAAAAAAAACACCAAAGCCAATCCTCCTAAATTCTAAACATAAAAATTATTCTCGTTATTCCAAGGCTTTAGACACCAATTCTGAGCTCTGTAAACATGAACTCGTAATAATTGTAAGCACAGTCCCGTGAAAACGCCACCGGAAGTACCCGTACTTGTAAACATTACCAGTATTTTCGACATTTCACAGCTTTCCACTGGAAACCTCCGTGATTGAATTCGACAGTAAATGTAGTAAGAATCTATTTACGTGTACTTGAGGTGTTTATTAAACGTTCTTAATCATTTCTGGGAAATATCATTGTGTATTTTAACAGTTTTACCACAATTAGACAGTTTGCTTAGAAGTATTTCCTGGAACCGTCACCATTTTGAATGATACACACAAAAAAAGACGAAGCCAATCCTCCTAAATTGTAAACATAAACACTATTCTCCTCATTCCAAGGCTTTAGACACCAATTCTGAGCTCTGTAAACATGAACTCGTAATAATTGTAAGCACAGTCCCGTGAAAACGCCACCGGAAGTACCCGTACTTGTAAACATTACCAGTATTTTCGTCATTTCACAGCTTTCCCCTTGAAACCTCGGTGATTGAATTCGACAGTAAATGTAGTAAGAATCTATTTACGTGTACTTGAGGTGTTCCTTACACGTTCTTAATCATTTCTGGGAAGTCTCATTGTGTATTTTAATAGTTTTACCACAATTAGACAGTTTGCTTAGAACTGTTTACTGGAACCGCCACCATTTTAACTGATTCACACAAAAAAAAGGCCAAAGCCAATCCTCCTAAATTGTAAACATATAAACTATTCTCGTGATTCCAAGGCTTTGGACACCAATTCTGAGCTCTGTAAACATGAACTCTTAATAATTGAAAGCACAGTCCCGTGAAAACGACACCCGAAGTACCCGGACTTGTAAACGTTACCAGTATTTTCGTCATTTCACAGCTTTCCACTGGAAACCTCCGTGATTGAATTCGACAGTAAATGTAGTAAGAATCTATTTACGTGTACTTGAAATGTTTCTTACACGTTCTTAATCATTTCTGGGAACTCTCATTGTGTATTTTAACAGTTTTAACACAATTAGACAGTTTGCTTAGAAGTGTTTACTGGAACCGCCACCATTTTAACTGATTCACACAAAAAACACACCAAAGCCAATCCTCCTAAATTCTAAACATAAAAATTATTCTCGTTATTCCAAGGCTTTAGACACCAATTCTGAGCTCTGTAAACATGAACTCGTAATAATTGTAAGCACAGTCCCGTGAAAACGCCACCGGAAGTACCCGTACTTGTAAACATTACCAGTATTTTCGACATTTCACAGCTTTCCACTGGAAACCTCCGTGATTGAATTCGTCAGTAAATGTAGTAAGAATCTATTTACGTGTACTTGAGGTGTTTATTAAACGTTCTTAATCATTTCTGGGAACTCTCATTGTGTATTTTAACAGTTTTACCACAATTAGACAGTTTGCTTAGAAGTATTTACTGGAACCGCCACCATTTTAACTGATTCACACAAAAATAGCCGAAGCCAATCATCCTAAATTGTAAACATAAACACTATGCTCCTCATTCCAAGGCTTTAGACACCAATTCTGAGCTCTGTAAACATGAACTCGTAATAATTGTAAGCACAGTCCCGTGAAAACGCCACCAGAAGTACCCGTACTTGTAAGCATTACCAGTATTTTCGTCATTTCACAGCTTTCCACTTGAAACCTCGGTGATTGAATTCGACAGTAAATGTAGTAAGAATCTATTTACGTGTACTTGAAATGTTTATTACACGTTCTTAATCATTTCTGGGAAGTCTCATTGTGTATTTTAATAGTTTTACCACAATTAGACAGTTTGCTTAGAACTGTTTACTGGAACCGCCACCATTTTAACTGATTCACACAAAAAAAACGCCAAAGCCAATCCTCCTAAATTGTAAACATATAAACTATTCTCGTGATTCCAAGGCTTTAGACACCAATTCTGAGCTCTGTAAACATGAACTCTTAATAATTGAAAGCACAGTCCCGTGAAAACGACACACGAAGTACCCGGACTTGTAAACATTACCAGTATTTTCGTCATTTCACAGCTTTCCACTCGAAACCTCCGTGATTGAATTCGACAGTAAATGTAGTAAGAATCTATTTACGTGTACTTGAGATGTTTATTACACGTTTTTAATCATTTCTGGGAACTCTCATTGTGTATTTTAATAGTTTTACCACAATTAGACAGTTTGCTTAGAACTGTTTACAGGAACCGCCACCATTTTAACTGATTCACACAAAAAAAACGCCAAAGCCAAATCTCCTTAATTCTAAACATAAAAATTATTCTCGTTATTCCAAGGCTTGAGACACCAATTCTGGGCTCTGTAAACATGAACTCGTAATAATTGTAAGCACTGTCCCGTGAAAACGCCACCCGAAGTACCCGGTCTTGTAAACATTACCAGTATTTTCATCATTTCACAGCTTTCCACTGGAAACCTCCGTGAATAAATTCGTCAGTAAATGTAGTAAGAATCTATTTACGTGTACTTGAGGTGTTTATTAAACGTTCTTAATCATTTCTGGGAACTCTCTTTGTGTATTTTAACAGTTTTACCACAATTAGACAGATTTCTTAGAAGTATTTCCTGGAACCGTCACCATTTTAAGTGATACACACACAAAAAAGCCGAAGCCAATCCTCCTAAATTGTAAACATAAACGCTATTCTCCTCATTCCAAGGCTTTAGACACCAATTCTGATCTCTGTAAACATGAACTCGTAATAATTGTAAGCACAGTCCCGTGAAAACGCCACCAGAAGTACCCGTACTTGTAAACATTACCAGTATTTTCATCATTTCACAGCTTTCCACTCGAAACCTCCGTGATTGATTTCGACAGTAAATGTAGTAAGAATCTATTTACGTGTACTTGAAATGTGTATTACACGTTCTTAATCACTTCTGGGAACTTTCATTGTGTATTTTAACAGTTTTACCACAATTAGACAGTTTGCTTAGAAGTATTTACTGGAACCGACACCATTTTAACTGATTCACACAAAAAACACGCCAAAGCCAATCCTCCTAAATTGTAAACATATACACTATTCTCCTCATTCCAAGGCTTTAGACACCAATTCTGAGCTCTGTAAACATGAACTCGTAATAATTGAAAGTACAGTCCCGTGAAAACGCCACCCGAAGTACCCGGACTTCTAAACATTACCAGTATTTTCGTCATTTCACAGCTTTCCACTGGAAACCTCCGTGATTGAATTCGACAGTAAATGTAGTAAGAATCTATTTACGTGTACTTGAGGTGTTTATTAAACGTTCTTAATCATTTCTGGGAAATATCATTGTGTATTTTAACAGTTTTACCACAATTAGACAGTTTGCTTAGAAGTATTTCCTGGAACCGTCACCATTTTGAATGATACACACAAAAAAAGACGAAGCCAATCCTCCTAAATTGTAAACATAAACACTATTCTCCTCATTCCAAGGCTTTAGACACCAATTCTGAGCTCTGTAAACATGAACTCGTAATAATTGTAAGCACAGTCCCGTGAAAACGCCACCGGAAGTACCCGTACTTGTAAACATTACCAGTATTTTCGTCATTTCACAGCTTTCCCCTTGAAACCTCGGTGATTGAATTCGACAGTAAATGTGGTAAGAATCTATTTACGTGTACTTGAGGTGTTTATTAAACGTTCTTAATCATTTCTGGGAACTCTCATTGTGTATTTTAACAGTTTTACCACAATTAGACAGTTTGCTTAGAAGTATTTACTGGAACCGCCACCATTTTAACTGATTCACACAAAAATAGCCGAAGCCAATCATCCTAAATTGTAAACATAAACACTATGCTCCTCATTCCAAGGCTTTAGACACCAATTCTGAGCTCTGTAAACATGAACTCGTAATAATTGTAAGCACAGTCCCGTGAAAACGCCACCAGAAGTACCCGTACTTGTAAGCATTACCAGTATTTTCGTCATTTCACAGCTTTCCACTTGAAACCTCGGTGATTGAATTCGACAGTAAATGTAGTAAGAATCTATTTACGTGTACTTGAAATGTTTATTACACGTTCTTAATCATTTCTGGGAAGTCTCATTGTGTATTTTAATAGTTTTACCACAATAAGACAGTTTGCTTAGAACTGTTTACTGGAACCGCCACCATTTTAACTGATTCACACAAAAAAAACGCCAAAGCCAATCCTCCTAAATTGTAAACATATAAACTATTCTCGTGATTCCAAGGCTTTAGACACCAATTCTGAGCTCTGTAAACATGAACTCTTAATAATTGAAAGCACAGTCCCGTGAAAACGACACCCGAAGTACCCGTACTTGTAAACATTACCAGTATTTTCGTCATTTCACAGCTTTCCACTCGAAACCTCCGTGATTGAATTCGACAGTAAATGTAGTAAGAATCTATTTACGTGTACTTGAGATGTTTCTTACACGTTCTTAATCATTTCTGGGAACTCTCATTGTGTATTTTAACAGTTTTAACACAATTAGACAGTTTGCTTAGAAGTGTTTACTGGAACCGCCACCATTTTAACTGATTCACACAAAAAACACACCAAAGCCAATCCTCCTAAATTCTAAACATAAAAATTATTCTCGTTATTCCAAGGCTTTAGACACCAATTCTGAGCTCTGTAAACATGAACTCGTAATAATTGTAAGCACAGTCCCGTGAAAACGCCACCGGAAGTACCCGTACTTGTAAACATTACCAGTATTTTCGACATTTCACAGCTTTCCACTGGAAACCTCCGTGATTGAATTCGTCAGTAAATGTAGTAAGAATCTATTTACGTGTACTTGAGGTGTTTATTAAACGTTCTTAATCATTTCTGGGAACTCTCATTGTGTATTTTAACAGTTTTACCACAATTAGACAGTTTGCTTAGAAGTATTTCCTGGAACCGCCACCATTTTAACTGATTCACACAAAAATAGCCGAAGCCAATCATCCTAAATTGTAAACATAAACACTATGCTCCTCATTCCAAGGCTTTAGACACCAATTCTGAGCTCTGTAAACATGAACTCTTAATAATTGAAAGCACAGTCCCGTGAAAACGACACCCGAAGTACCCGGACTTGTAAACATTACCAGTATTTTCGTCATTTCACAGCTTTCCACTCGAAACCTCCGTGATTGAATTCGACAGTAAATGTAGTAAGAATCTATTTACGTGTACTTGAGATGTTTATTACACGTTTTTAATCATTTCTGGGAACTCTCATTGTGTATTTTAATAGTTTTACCACAATTAGACAGTTTGCTTAGAACTGTTTACAGGAACCGCCACCATTTTAACTGATTCACACAAAAAAAACGCCAAAGCCAAATCTCCTTAATTCTAAACATAAAAATTATTCTCGTTATTCCAAGGCTTGAGACACCAATTCTGGGCTCTGTAAACATGAACTCGTAATAATTGTAAGCACTGTCCCGTGAAAACGCCACCCGATGTACCCGGTCTTGTAAACATTACCAGTATTTTCATCATTTCACAGCTTTCCACTGGAAACCTCCGTGAATAAATTCGTCAGTAAATGTAGTAAGAATCTATTTACGTGTACTTGAGGTGTTTATTAAACGTTCTTAATCATTTCTGGGAACTCTCTTTGTGTATTTTAACAGTTTTACCACAATTAGACAGATTTCTTAGAAGTATTTCCTGGAACCGTCACCATTTTAAGTGATACACACACAAAAAAGCCGAAGCCAATCCTCCTAAATTGTAAACATAAACGCTATTCTCCTCATTCCAAGGCTTTAGACACCAATTCTGATCTCTGTAAACATGAACTCGTAATAATTGTAAGCACAGTCCCGTGAAAACGCCACCAGAAGTACCCGTACTTGTAAACATTACCAGTATTTTCGTCATTTCACAGCCTTCCACTCGAAACCTCCGTGATTGAATTCGACATTAAATGTAGTAAGAATCTATTTACGTGTACTTGAAATGTTTCTTACACGTTCTTAATCACTTCTGGGTACTTTCATTGTGTATTTTAACAGTTTTACCACAATTGGACAGTTTGCTTAGAAGTATTTACTGGAACCGACACCATTTTAACTGATTCACACAAAAAACACGCCAAAGCCAATCCTCCTAAATTGTAAACATATACACTATTCTCCTCATTCCAAGGCTTTAGACACCAATTCTGAGCTCTGTAAACATGAACTCGTAATAATTGTAAGCACAGTCCCGTGAAAATGCCACCAGAAGTACCCGTACTTGTAAACATTACCAGTATTTTCGTCATTTCACAGCTTTCCACTTGAAACCTCGGTGATTGAATTCGACAGTAAATGTAGTAAGAATCTATTTACGTGTACTTGAGATGTTTATTACACGTTTTTATTCATTTCTGGGAACTCTCATTGTGTATTTTAATAGTTTTACCACAATTAGACAGTTTGCTTAGAACTGTTTACTGGAACCGCCACCATTTTAACTGATTCACACAAAAAAAACGCCAAAGTCAAATCTCCTAAATTCTAAACATAAAAACTATTCTCGTTATTCCAAGGCTTTAGACACCAATTCTGGGCTCTGTAAACATGAACTCTTAATAACTGAAAGCACAGTCCCATGAAAACACCACCCGAAGTACCCTGACTTGTAAACATTACCAGTATTTTCGACATTTCACAGCTTTCCACTGGAAACCTCCGTGATTGAATTCGTCAGTAAATGTAGTAAGAATCTATTTACGTGTACTTGAGGTGTTTATTAAACGTTCTTAATCATTTCTGGGAACTCTCATTGTGTATTTTAACAGTTTTACCACAATTAGACAGATTTCTTAGAAGTATTTCCTGGAACCGTCACCATTTTAAATGATACACACACAAAAAAGCCGAAGCCAATCCTCCTAAATTGTAAACATAAACGCTATTCTCCTCATTCCAAGGCTTTAGACACCAATTCTGATCTCTGTAAACATGAACTCGTAATAATTGTAAGCACAGTCCCGTGAAAACGCCACCAGAAGTACCCGTACTTGTAAACATTACCAGTATTTTCGTCATTTCACAGCTTTCCACTCGAAACCTCCGTGATTGAAGTCGACAGTAAATGTAGTAAGAATCTATTTACGTTACTTGAAATGTTTATTACACTTTCTTAATCATTTCTGGGAACTCTCATTGTGTATTTTAACAGTTTTACCACAATTAGACAGTTTGCTTAGAAGTGTTTACTGGAACCGCCACCATTTTAACTGATTCACACAAAAAACACACCAAAGCCAATCCTCCTAAATTCTAAACATAAAAATTATTCTCGTTATTCCAAGGCTTTAGACACCAATTCTGAGCTCTGTAAACATGAACTCGTAATAATTGTAAGCACAGTCCCGTGAAAACGCCACCGGAAGTACCCGTACTTGTAAACATTACCAGTATTTTCGACATTTCACAGCTTTCCACTGGAAACCTCCGTGATTGAATTCGTCAGTAAATGTAGTAAGAATCTATTTACGTGTACTTGAGGTGTTTATTAAACGTTCTTAATCATTTCTGGGAACTCTCATTGTGTATTTTAACAGTTTTACCACAATTAGACAGTTTGCTTAGAAGTATTTACTGGAACCGCCACCATTTTAACTGATTCACACAAAAATAGCCGAAGCCAATCATCCTAAATTGTAAACATAAACACTATGCTCCTCATTCCAAGGATTTAGACACCAATTCTGAGCTCTGTAAACATGAACTCGTAATAATTGTAAGCACAGTCCCGTGAAAACGCCACCAGAAGTACCCGTACTTGTAAGCATTACCAGTATTTTCGTCATTTCACAGCTTTCCACTAGAAACCTCGGTGATTGAATTCGACAGTAAATGTAGTAAGAATCTATTTACGTGTACTTGAAATGTTTATTACACGTTCTTAATCATTTCTGGGAAGTCTCATTGTGTATTTTAATAGTTTTACCACAATTAGACAGTTTGCTTAGAACTGTTTACTGGAACCGCCACCATTTTAACTGATTCACACAAAAAAAACGCCAAAGCCAATCCTCCTAAATTGTAAACATATAAACTATTCTCGTGATTCCAAGGCTTTAGACACCAATTCTGATCTCTGTAAACATGAACTCGTAATAATTGTAAGCACAGTCCCGTGAAAACGCCACCAGAAGTACCCGTACTTGTAAACATTACCAGTATTTTCGTCATTTCACAGCTTTCCACTCGAAACCTCCGTGATTGAATTCGACAGTAAATGTAGTAAGAATCTATTTACGTTACTTGAGATGTTTATTACACGTTTTTAATCATTTCTGGGAACTCTCATTGTGTATTTTAATAGTTTTACCACAATTAGACAGTTTGCTTAGAACTGTTTACTGGAACCGCCACCATTTTAACTGATTCACACAAAAAAAACGCCAAAGCCAAATCTCCTTAATTCTAAACATAAAAATTATTCTCGTTATTCCAAGGCTTGAGACACCAATTCTGGGCTCTGTAAACATGAACTCGTAATAATTGTAAGCACTGTCCCGTGAAAACGCCACCCGATGTACCCGGTCTTGTAAACATTACCAGTATTTTCGTCATTTCACAGCTTTCCACTCGAAACCTCCGTGATTGAATTCGACAGTAAATGTAGTAAGAATCTATTTACGTGTACTTGAAATGTTTCTTACACGTTCTTAATCACTTCTGGGTACTTTCATTGTGTATTTTAACAGTTTTACCACAATTGGACAGTTTGCTTAGAAGTATTTACTGGAACCGCCACCATTTTAACTGATTCACACAAAAAAAAGGCCAAAGCCAATCCTCCTAAATTGTAAACATATAAACTATTCTCGTGATTCCAAGGCTTTGGACACCAATTCTGAGCTCTGTAAACATGAACTCTTAATAATTGAAAGCACAGTCCCGTGAAAACGACACCCGAAGTACCCGGACTTGTAAACATTACCAGTATTTTCGTCATTTCACAGCTTTCCACTGGAAACCTCCGTGATTGAATTCGACAGTAAATGTAGTAAGAATCTATTTACGTGTACTTGAAATGTTTCTTACACGTTCTTAATCATTTCTGGGAACTCTCATTGTGTATTTTAACAGTTTTAACACAATTAGACAGTTTGCTTAGAAGTGTTTACTGGAACCGCCACCATTTTAACTGATTCACACAAAAAAAACACCAAAGCCAATCCTCCTAAATTCTAAACATAAAAATTATTCTCGTTATTCCAAGGCTTTAGACACCAATTCTGAGCTCTGTAAACATGAACTCGTAATAATTGTAAGCACAGTCCCGTGAAAACGCCACCGGAAGTACCCGTACTTGTAAACATTACCAGTATTTTCGACATTTCACAGCTTTCCACTGGAAACCTCCGTGATTGAATTCGACAGTAAATGTAGTAAGAATCTATTTACGTGTACTTGAGGTGTTTATTAAACGTTCTTAATCATTTCTGGGAAATATCATTGTGTATTTTAACAGTTTTACCACAATTAGACAGTTTGCTTAGAAGTATTTCCTGGAACCGTCACCATTTTGAATGATACACACAAAAAAAGACGAAGCCAATCCTCCTAAATTGTAAACATAAACACTATTCTCCTCATTCCAAGGCTTTAGACACCAATTCTGAGCTCTGTAAACATGAACTCGTAATAATTGTAAGCACAGTCCCGTGAAAACGCCACCGGAAGTACCCGTACTTGTAAACATTACCAGTATTTTCGTCATTTCACAGCTTTCCCCTTGAAACCTCGGTGATTGAATTCGACAGTAAATGTAGTAAGAATCTATTTACGTGTACTTGAGGTGTTCCTTACACGTTCTTAATCATTTCTGGGAAGTCTCATTGTGTATTTTAATAGTTTTACCACAATTAGACAGTTTGCTTAGAACTGTTTACTGGAACCGCCACCATTTTAACTGATTCACACAAAAAAAAGGCCAAAGCCAATCCTCCTAAATTGTAAACATATAAACTATTCTCGTGATTCCAAGGCTTTGGACACCAATTCTGAGCTCTGTAAACATGAACTCTTAATAATTGAAAGCACAGTCCCGTGAAAACGACACCCGAAGTACCCGGACTTGTAAACATTACCAGTATTTTCGTCATTTCACAGCTTTCCACTGGAAACCTCCGTGATTGAATTCGACAGTAAATGTAGTAAGAATCTATTTACGTGTACTTGAAATGTTTCTTACACGTTCTTAATCATTTCTGGGAACTCTCATTGTGTATTTTAACAGTTTTAACACAATTAGACAGTTTGCTTAGAAGTGTTTACTGGAACCGCCACCATTTTAACTGATTCACACAAAAAACACACCAAAGCCAATCCTCCTAAATTCTAAACATAAAAATTATTCTCGTTATTCCAAGGCTTTAGACACCAATTCTGAGCTCTGTAAACATGAACTCGTAATAATTGTAAGCACAGTCCCGTGAAAACGCCACCGGAAGTACCCGTACTTGTAAACATTACCAGTATTTTCGACATTTCACAGCTTTCCACTGGAAACCTCCGTGATTGAATTCGTCAGTAAATGTAGTAAGAATCTATTTACGTGTACTTGAGGTGTTTATTAAACGTTCTTAATCATTTCTGGGAACTCTCATTGTGTATTTTAACAGTTTTACCACAATTAGACAGTTTGCTTAGAAGTATTTACTGGAACCGCCACCATTTTAACTGATTCACACAAAAATAGCCGAAGCCAATCATCCTAAATTGTAAACATAAACACTATGCTCCTCATTCCAAGGCTTTAGACACCAATTCTGAGCTCTGTAAACATGAACTCTTAATAATTGTAAGCACAGTCCCGTGAAAACGCCACCAGAAGTACCCGTACTTGTAAGCATTACCAGTATTTTCGTCATTTCACAGCTTTCCACTTGAAACCTCGGTGATTGAATTCGACAGTAAATGTAGTAAGAATCTATTTACGTGTACTTGAAATGTTTATTACACGTTCTTAATCATTTCTGGGAAGTCTCATTGTGTATTTTAATAGTTTTACCACAATTAGACAGTTTGCTTAGAACTGTTTACTGGAACCGCCACCATTTTAACTGATTCACACAAAAAAAACGCCAAAGCCAATCCTCCTAAATTGTAAACATATAAACTATTCTCGTGATTCCAAGGCTTTAGACACCAATTCTGAGCTCTGTAAACATGAACTCTTAATAATTGAAAGCACAGTCCCGTGAAAACGACACCCGAAGTACCCGGACTTGTAAACATTACCAGTATTTTCGTCATTTCACAGCTTTCCACTCGAAACCTCCGTGATTGAATTCGACAGTAAATGTAGTAAGAATCTATTTACGTGTACTTGAGATGTTTATTACACGTTTTTAATCATTTCTGGGAACTCTCATTGTGTATTTTAATAGTTTTACCACAATTAGACAGTTTGCTTAGAACTGTTTACAGGAACCGCCACCATTTTAACTGATTCACACAAAAAAAAAACGCCAAAGACAAATCTCCTTAATTCTAAACATAAAAATTATTCTCGTTATTCCAAGGCTTGAGACACCAATTCTGGGCTCTGTAAACATGAACTCGTAATAATTGTAAGCACTGTCCCGTGAAAACGCCACCCGATGTACCCGGTCTTGTAAACATTACCAGTATTTTCATCATTTCACAGCTTTCCACTGGAAACATCCGTGAATAAATTCGTCAGTAAATGTAGTAAGAATCTATTTACGTGTACTTGAGGTGTTTATTAAACGTTCTTAATCATTTCTGGGAACTCTCTTTGTGTATTTTAACAGTTTTACCACAATTAGACAGATTTCTTAGAAGTATTTCCTGGAACCGTCACCATTTTAAGTGATACACACACAAAAAAGCCGAAGCCAATCCTCCTAAATTGTAAACATAAACGCTATTCTCCTCATTCCAAGGCTTTAGACACCAATTCTGATCTCTGTAAACATGAACTCGTAATAATTGTAAGCACAGTCCCGTGAAAACGCCACCAGAAGTACCCGTACTTGTAAACATTACCAGTATTTTCGTCATATCACAGCCTTCCACTCGAAACCTCCGTGATTGAATTCGACATTAAATGTAGTAAGAATCTATTTACGTGTACTTGAAATGTTTCTTACACGTTCTTAATCACTTCTGGGTACTTTCATTGTGTATTTTAACAGTTTTACCACAATTAGACAGTTTGCTTAGAAGTATTTACTGGAACCGACACCATTTTAACTGATTCACACAAAAAACACGCCAAAGCCAATCCTCCTAAATTGTAAACATATACACTATTCTCCTCATTCCAAGGCTTTAGACACCAATTCTGAGCTCTGTAAACATGAACTCGTAATAATTGTAAGCACAGTCCCGTGAAAACGCCACCAGAAGTACCCGTACTTGTAAACATTACCAGTATTTACGTCATTTCACAGCTTTCCACTTGAAACCTCGGTGATTGAATTCGACAGTAAATGTAGTAAGAATCTATTTACGTGTACTTGAGATGTTTATTACACGTTTTTATTCATTTCTGGGAACTCTCATTGTGTATTTTAATAGTTTTACCACAATTAGACAGTTTGCTTAGAACTGTTTACTGGAACCGCCACCATTTTAACTGATTCACACAAAAAAAACGCCAAAGTCAAATCTCCTAAATTCTAAACATAAAAACTATTCTCGTTATTCCAAGGCTTTAGACACCAATTCTGGGCTCTGTAAACATGAACTCTTAATAACTGAAAGCACAGTCCCATGAAAACACCACCCGAAGTACCCTGACTTGTAAACATTACCAGTATTTTCGACATTTCACAGCTTTCCACTGGAAACCTCCGTGATTGAATTCGTCAGTAAATGTAGTAAGAATCTATTTACGTGTACTTGAGGTGTTTATTAAACGTTCTTAATCATTTCTGGGAACTCTCATTGTGTATTTTAACAATTTTACCACAATTAGACAGATTTCTTAGAAGTATTTCCTGGAACCGTCACCATTTTAAATGATACACACACAAAAAAGCCGAAGCCAATCCTCCTAAATTGTAAACATAAACGCTATTCTCCTCATTCCAAGGCTTTAGACACCAATTCTGATCTCTGTAAACATGAACTCGTAATAATTGTAAGCACAGTCCCGTGAAAACGCCACCAGAAGTACCCGTACTTGTAAACATTACCAGTATTTTCGTCATTTCACAGCTTTCCCCTTGAAACCTCGGTGAATGAATTCGACAGTAAATGTGGTAAGAATCTATTTACGTGTACTTGAGGTGTTCCTTACACGTTCTTAATCATTTCTGGGAAGTCTCATTGTGTATTTTAATAGTTTTACCACAATTAGACAGTTTGCTTAGAACTGTTTACTGGAACCGCCACCATTTTAACTGATTCACACAAAAAAAAGGCCAAAGCCAATCCTCCTAAATTGTAAACATATAAA
This sequence comes from Myotis daubentonii, assembly GCF_963259705.1. Classification (NCBI taxonomy): domain Eukaryota; kingdom Metazoa; phylum Chordata; class Mammalia; order Chiroptera; family Vespertilionidae; genus Myotis; species Myotis daubentonii. Next base: position 515,095 of record NW_026775455.1, read on the forward strand.
CTATTCTCGTGATTCCAAGGCTTTGGACACCAATTCTGAGCTCTGTAAACATGAACTCTTAATAATTGAAAGCACAGTCCCGTGAAAACGACACCCGAAGTACCCGGACTTTTAAACATTACCAGTATTTTCGTCATTTCACAGCTTTCCACTGGAAACCTCCGTGATTGAATTCGACAGTAAATGTAGTAAGAATCTATTTACGTGTACTTGAAATGTTTCTTACACGTTCTTAATCATTTCTGGGAACTCTCATTGTGTATTTTAACAGTTTTAACACAATTAGACAGTTTGCTTAGAAGTGTTTACTGGAACCGCCACCATTTTAACTGATTCACACAAAAAAAACACCAAAGCCAATCCTCCTAAATTCTAAACATAAAAATTATTCTCGTTATTCCAAGGCTTTAGACACCAATTCTGAGCTCTGTAAACATGAACTCGTAATAATTGTAAGCACAGTCCCGTGAAAACGCCACCGGAAGTACCCGTACTTGTAAACATTACCAGTATTTTCGACATTTCACAGCTTTCCACTGGAAACCTCCGTGATTGAATTCGTCAGTAAATGTAGTAAGAATCTATTTACGTGTACTTGAGGTGTTTATTAAACGTTCTTAATCATTTCTGGGAACTCTCATTGTGTATTTTAACAGTTTTACCACAATTAGACAGTTTGCTTAGAAGTATTTACTGGAACCGCCACCATTTTAACTGATTCACACAAAAATAGCCGAAGCCAATCATCCTAAATTGTAAACATAAACACTATGCTCCTCATTCCAAGGCTTTAGACACCAATTCTGAGCTCTGTAAACATGAACTCGTAATAATTGTAAGCACAGTCCCGTGAAAACGCCACCAGAAGTACCCGTACTTGTAAGCATTACCAGTATTTTCGTCATTTCACAGCTTTCCACTAGAAACCTCGGTGATTGAATTCGACAGTAAATGTAGTAAGAATCTATTTACGTGTACTTGAAATGTTTATTACACGTTCTTAATCATTTCTGGGAAGTCTCATTGTGTATTTTAATAGTTTTACCACAATTAGACAGTTTGCTTAGAACTGTTTACTGGAACCGCCACCATTTTAACTGATTCACACAAAAAAAACGCCAAAGCCAATCCTCCTAAATTGTAAACATATAAACTATTCTCGTGATTCCAAGGCTTTAGACACCAATTCTGAGCTCTGTAAACATGAACTCTTAATAATTGAAAGCACAGTCCCGTGAAAACGACACCCGAAGTACCCGGACTTGTAAACATTACCAGTATTTTCGTCATTTCACAGCTTTCCACTCGAAACCTCCGTGATTGAATTCGACAGTAAATGTAGTAAGAATCTATTTACGTGTACTTGAGATGTTTATTACACGTTTTTAATCATTTCTGGGAACTCTCATTGTGTATTTTAATAGTTTTACCACAATTAGACAGTTTGCTTAGAACTGTTTACAGGAACCGCCACCATTTTAACTGATTCACACAAAAAAAACGCCAAAGCCAAATCTCCTTAATTCTAAACATAAAAATTATTCTCGTTATTCCAAGGCTTGAGACACCAATTCTGGGCTCTGTAAACATGAACTCGTAATAATTGTAAGCACTGTCCCGTGAAAACGCCACCCGATGTACCCGGTCTTGTAAACATTACCAGTATTTTCATCATTTCACAGCTTTCCACTGGAAACCTCCGTGAATAAATTCATCAGTAAATGTAGTAAGAATCTATTTACGTGTACTTGAGGTGTTTATTAAACGTTCTTAATCATTTCTGGGAACTCTCTTTGTGTATTTTAACAGTTTTACCACAATTAGACAGATTTCTTAGAAGTATTTCCTGGAACCGTCACCATTTTAAGTGATACACACACAAAAAAGCCGAAGCCAATCCTCCTAAATTGTAAACATAAACGCTATTCTCCTCATTCCAAGGCTTTAGACACCAATTCTGATCTCTGTAAACATGAACTCGTAATAATTGTAAGCACAGTCCCGTGAAAACGCCACCAGAAGTACCCGTACTTGTAAACATTACCAGTATTTTCGTCATTTCACAGCCTTCCACTCGAAACCTCCGTGATTGAATTCGACATTAAATGTAGTAAGAATCTATTTACGTGTACTTGAAATGTTTCTTACACGTTCTTAATCACTTCTGGGTACTTTCATTGTGTATTTTAACAGTTTTACCACAATTAGACAGTTTGCTTAGAAGTATTTACTGGAACCGACACCATTTTAACTGATTCACACAAAAAACACGCCAAAGCCAATCCTCCTAAATTGTAAACATATACACTATTCTCCTCATTCCAAGGCTTTAGACACCAATTCTGAGCTCTGTAAACATGAACTCGTAATAATTGTAAGCACAGTCCCGTGAAAACGCCACCAGAAGTACCCGTACTTGTAAACATTACCAGTATTTTCGTCATTTCACAGCTTTCCACTTGAAACCTCGGTGATTGAATTCGACAGTAAATGTAGTAAGAATCTATTTACGTGTACTTGAGATGTTTATTACACTTTTTTATTCATTTCTGGGAACTCTCATTGTGTATTTTAATAGTTTTACCACAATTAGACAGTTTGCTTAGAACTGTTTACTGGAACCGCCACCATTTTAACTGATTCACACAAAAAAAACGCCAAACTCAAATCTCCTAAATTCTAAACATAAAAACTATTCTCGTTATTCCAAGGCTTTAGACACCAATTCTGGGCTCTGTAAACATGAACTCTTAATAACTGAAAGCACAGTCCCATGAAAACACCACCCGAAGTACCCTGACTTGTAAACATTACCAGTATTTTCGACATTTCACAGCTTTCCACTGGAAACCTCCGTGATTGAATTCGTCAGTAAATGTAGTAAGAATCTATTTACGTGTACTTGAGGTGTTTATTAAACGTTCTTAATCATTTCTGGGAACTCTCATTGTGTATTTTAACAGTTTTACCACAATTAGACAGATTTCTTAGAAGTATTTCCTGGAACCGTCACCATTTTAAATGATACACACACAAAAAAGCCGAAGCCAATCCTCCTAAATTGTAAACATAAACGCTATTCTCCTCATTCCAAGGCTTTAGACACCAATTCTGATCTCTGTAAACATGAACTCGTAATAATTGTAAGCACAGTCCCGTGAAAACGCCACCGGAAGTACCCGTACTTGTAAACATTACCAGTATTTTCGTCATTTCACAGCTTTCCACTCGAAACCTCCGTGATTGAATTCGACAGTAAATGTAGTAAGAATCTATTTACGTTACTTGAAATGTTTATTACACTTTCTTAATCATTTCTGGGAACTCTCATTGTGTATTTTAACAGTTTTAACACAATTAGACAGTTTGCTTAGAAGTGTTTACTGGAACCGCCACCATTTTAACTGATTCACACAAAAAAAACGCCAAAGCCAAATCTCCTTAATTCTAAACATAAAAATTATTCTCGTTATTCCAAGGCTTGAGACACCAATTCTGGGCTCTGTAAACATGAACTCGTAATAATTGTAAGCACTGTCCCGTGAAAACGCCACCCGAAGTACCCGGTCTTGTAAACATTACCAGTATTTTCGACATTTCACAGCTTTCCACTGGAAACCTCCGTGATTGAATTCGTCAGTAAATGTAGTAAGAATCTATTTACGTGTACTTGAGGTGTTTATTAAACGTTCTTAATCATTTCTGGGAACTCTCATTGTGTATTTTAACAGTTTTACCACAATTAGACAGATTTCTTAGAAGTATTTCCTGGAACCGTCACCATTTTAAATGATACACACACAAAAAAGCCGAAGCCAATCCTCCTAAATTGTAAACATAAACGCTATTCTCCTCATTCCAAGGCTTTAGACACCAATTCTGATCTCTGTAAACATGAACTCGTAATAATTGTAAGCACAGTCCCGTGAAAACGCCACCGGAAGTACCCGTACTTGTAAACATTACCAGTATTTTCGTCATTTCACAGCTTTCCACTCGAAACCTCCGTGATTGAATTCGACAGTAAATGTAGTAAGAATCTATTTACGTTACTTGAAATGTTTATTACACTTTCTTAATCATTTCTGGGAACTCTCATTGTGTATTTTAACAGTTTTAACACAATTAGACAGTTTGCTTAGAAGTGTTTACTGGAACCGCCACCATTTTAACTGATTCACACAAAAAAAACGCCAAAGCCAAATCTCCTTAATTCTAAACATAAAAATTATTCTCGTTATTCCAAGGCTTGAGACACCAATTCTGGGCTCTGTAAACATGAACTCGTAATAATTGTAAGCACTGTCCCGTGAAAACGCCACCCGATGTACCCGGTCTTGTAAACATTACCAGTATTTTCATCATTTCACAGCTTTCCACTGGAAACCTCCGTGAATAAATTCATCAGTAAATGTAGTAAGAATCTATTTACGTGTACTTGAGGTGTTTATTAAACGTTCTTAATCATTTCTGGGAACTCTCTTTGTGTATTTTAACAGTTTTACCACAATTAGACAGATTTCTTAGAAGTATTTCCTGGAACCGTCACCATTTTAAGTGATACACACACAAAAAAGCCGAAGCCAATCCTCCTAAATTGTAAACATAAACGCTATTCTCCTCATTCCAAGGCTTTAGACACCAATTCTGATCTCTGTAAACATGAACTCGTAATAATTGTAAGCACAGTCCCGTGAAAACGCCACCAGAAGTACCCGTACTTGTAAACATTACCAGTATTTTCGTCATTTCACAGCTTTCCACTCGAAACCTCCGTGATTGAATTCGACATTAAATGTAGTAAGAATCTATTTACGTGTACTTGAAATGTTTCTTACACGTTCTTAATCACTTCTGGGTACTTTCATTGTGTATTTTAACAGTTTTACCACAATTAGACAGTTTGCTTAGAAGTATTTACTGGAACCGACACCATTTTAACTGATTCACACAAAAAACACGCCAAAGCCAATCCTCCTAAATTGTAAACATATACACTATTCTCCTCATTCCAAGGCTTTAGACACCAATTCTGAGCTCTGTAAACATGAACTCGTAATAATTGTAAGCACAGTCCCGTGAAAACGCCACCAGAAGTACCCGTACTTGTAAACATTACCAGTATTTTCGTCATTTCACAGCTTTCCACTTGAAACCTCGGTGATTGAATTCGACAGTAAATGTAGTAAGAATCTATTTACGTGTACTTGAGATGTTTATTACACGTTTTTATTCATTTCTGGGAACTCTCATTGTGTATTTTAATAGTTTTACCACAATTAGACAGTTTGCTTAGAACTGTTTACTGGAACCGCCACCATTTTAACTGATTCACACAAAAAAAACGCCAAAGTCAAATCTCCTAAATTCTAAACATAAAAACTATTCTCGTTATTCCAAGGCTTTAGACACCAATTCTGGGCTCTGTAAACATGAACTCTTAATAACTGAAAGCACAGTCCCATGAAAACACCACCCGAAGTACCCTGACTTGTAAACATTACCAGTATTTTCGACATTTCACAGCTTTCCACTGGAAACCTCCGTGATTGAATTCGTCAGTAAATGTAGTAACAATCTATTTACGTGTACTTGAGGTGTTTATTACACGTTCTTAATCATTTCTGGGAACTCTCATTGTGTATTTTAACAGTTTTACCACAATTAGACAGATTTCTTAGAAGTATTTCCTGGAACCGTCACCATTTTAAATGATACACACACAAAAAAGCCGAAGCCAATCCTCCTAAATTGTAAACATAAACGCTATTCTCCTCATTCCAAGGCTTTAGACACCAATTCTGATCTCTGTAAACATGAACTCGTAATAATTGTAAGCACAGTCCCGTGAAAACGCCACCGGAAGTACCCGTACTTGTAAACATTACCAGTATTTTCGTCATTTCACAGCTTTCCACTCGAAACCTCCGTGATTGAATTCGACAGTAAATGTAGTAAGAATCTATTTACGTTACTTGAAATGTTTATTACACTTTCTTAATCATTTCTGGGAACTCTCATTGTGTATTTTAACAGTTTTAACACAATTAGACAGTTTGCTTAGAAGTGTTTACTGGAACCGCCACCATTTTAACTGATTCACACAAAAATAGCCGAAGCCAATCATCCTAAATTGTAAACATAAACACTATGCTCCTCATTCCAAGGCTTTAGACACCAATTCTGAGCTCTGTAAACATGAACTCGTAATAATTGTAAGCACAGTCCCGTGAAAACGCCACCAGAAGTACCCGTACTTGTAAGCATTACCAGTATTTTCGTCATTTCACAGCTTTCCACTTGAAACCTCGGTGATTGAATTCGACAGTAAATGTAGTAAGAATCTATTTACGTGTACTTGAAATGTTTATTACACGTTCTTAATCATTTCTGGGAAGTCTCATTGTGTATTTTAATAGTTTTACCACAATTAGAAAGTTTGCTTAGACCTGTTTACTGGAACTGCCACCATTTTAACTGATTCACACAAAAAAAACGCCAAAGCCAATCCTCCTAAATTGTAAACATATAAACTATTCTCGTGATTCCAAGGCTTTAGACACCAATTCTGAGCTCTGTAAACATGAACTCTTAATAATTGAAAGCACAGTCCCGTGAAAACGACACCCGAAGTACCCGGACTTGTAAACATTACCAGTATTTTCGTCATTTCACAGCTTTCCACTCGAAACCTCCGTGATTGAATTCGACAGTAAATGTAGTAAGAATCTTTTTACGTGTACTTGAAATGTTTCTTACACGTTCTTAATCACTTCTGGGTACTTTCATTGTGTATTTTAACAGTTTTACCACAATTGGACAGTTTGCTTAGAAGTATTTACTGGAACCGACACCATTTTAACTGATTCACACAAAAAACACGCCAAAGCCAATCCTCCTAAATTGTAAACATATACACTATTCTCCTCATTCCAAGGCTTTAGACACCAATTCTGAGCTCTGTAAACATGAACTCGTAATAATTGAAAGTACAGTCCCGTGAAAATGCCACCCGAAGTACCCGGACTTGTAAACATTACCAGTATTTTCGTCATTTCACAGCTTTCCACTGGAAACCTCCGTGATTGAATTCGACAGTAAATGTAGTAAGAATCTATTTACGTGTACTTGAGGTGTTTATTAAACGTTCTTAATCATTTCTGGGAAATATCATTGTGTATTTTATCAGTTTTACCACAATTAGACAGTTTGCTTAGAAGTATTTACTGGAACCGTCACCATTTTGAATGATACACACAAAAAAAGCCGAAGCCAATCCTCCTAAATTGTAAACATAAACACTATTCTCCTCATTCCAAGGCTTTAGACACCAATTCTGAGCTCTGTAAACATGAACTCGTAATAATTGTAAGCACAGTGCCGTGAAAACGCCACCGGAAGTACCCGTACTTGTAAACATTACCATTATTTTCGTCATTTCACAGCTTTCCACTTGAAACCTCGGTGATTGAATTCGACAGTAAATGTGGTAAGAATCTATTTACGTGTACTTGAGGTGTTCCTTACACGTTCTTAATCATTTCTGGGAACTCTCATTGTGTATTTTAATAGTTTTACCACAATTAGACAGTTTGCTTAGAACTGTTTACTGGAACCACCACCATTTTAACTGATTCACACAAAAAAAACGCCAAAGCCAAATCTCCTTAATTCTAAACATAAAAACTATTTTCGTTATTCCAAGGCTTGAGACACCAATTCTGGGCTCTGTAAACATGAAATCTTAATAACTGAAAGCACAGTCCCGTGAAAATGCCACCCGAAGTACCCGGTCTTGTAAACATTACCAGTATTTTCATCATTTCACAGCTTTCCACTGGAAACCTCCGTGATTGAATTCGTCAGTAAATGTAGTAAGAAACTATTTACGTGTACTTGAGGTGTTTATTAAACGTTCTTAATCATTTCTGGGAACTCTCTTTGTGTATTTTAACAGTTTTACCACAATTAGACAGATTTCTTAGAAGTATTTACTGGAACCGTCACCATTTTAAATGATACACACACAAAAAAGCCGAAGCCAATCCTCCTAAATTGTAAACATAAACGCTATTCTCCTCATTCCAAGGCTTTAGACACCAATTCTGAGCTCTGTAAACATGAACTCGTAATAATTGTAAGCACAGTCCCGTGAAAACGCCACCGGAAGTACCCGTACTTGTAAACATTACCAGTATTTTCGACATTTCACAGCTTTCCACTGGAAACCTCCGTGATTGAATTCGTCAGTAAATGTAGTAAGAATCTATTTACGTGTACTTGAGGTGTTTATTAAACGTTCTTAATCATTTCTGGGAACTCTCATTGTGTATTTTAACAGTTTTACCACAATTAGACAGTTTGCTTAGAAGTATTTACTGGAACCGCCACCATTTTAACTGATTCACACAAAAATAGCCGAAGCCAATCATCCTAAATGGTAAACATAAACACTATGCTCCTCATTCCAAGGCTTTAGACACCAATTCTGAGCTCTGTAAACATGAACTCGTAATAATTGTAAGCACAGTCCCGTGAAAACGCCACCAGAAGTACCCGTACTTGTAAGCATTACCAGTATTTTCGTCATTTCACAGCTTTCCACTCGAAACCTCCGTGATTGAATTCGACAGTAAATGTAGTAAGAATCTATTTACGTGTACTTGAAATGTTTCTTACACGTTCTTAATCATTTCTGGGAAGTCTCATTGTGTATTTTAATAGTTTTACCACATATAGAAAGTTTGCTTAGACCTGTTTACTGGAACCGCCACCATTTTAACTGATTCACACAAAAAAAACGCCAAAGCCAATCCTCCTAAATTGTAAACATATAAACTATTCTCGTGATTCCAAGGCTTTAGACACCAATTCTGAGCTCTGTAAACATGAACTCTTAATAATTGAAAGCACAGTCCCGTGAAAACGACACCCGAAGTACCCGGACTTATAAACATTACCAGTATTTTCGTCATTTCACAGCTTTCCACTCGAAACCTCCGTGATTGAATTCGACAGTAAATGTAGTAAGAATCTATTTACGTGTACTTGAAATGTTTCTTACACGTTCTTAATCACTTCTGGGTACTTTCATTGTGTATTTTAACAGTTTTACCACAATTGGACAGTTTGCTTAGAAGTATTTACTGGAACCGACACCATTTTAACTGATTCACACAAAAAACACGCCAAAGCCAATCCTCCTAAATTGTAAACATATACACTATTCTCCTCATTCCAAGGCTTTAGACACCAATTCTGAGCTCTGTAAACATGAACTCGTAATAATTGAAAGTACAGTCCCGTGAAAACGCCACCCGAAGTACCCGGACTTGTAAACATTACCAGTATTTTCGTCATTTCACAGCTTTCCACTGGAAACCTCCGTGATTGAATTCGACAGTAAATGTAGTAAGAATCTATTTACGTTACTTGAAATGTTTATTACACGTTCTTAATCATTTCTGGGAAATATCATTGTGTATTTTAACAGTTTTACCACAATTAGACAGTTTGCTTAGAAGTATTTACTGGAACCGTCACCATTTTGAATGATACACACAAAAAAAGCCGAAGCCAATCCTCCTAAATTGTAAACATAAACACTATTCTCCTCATTCCAAGGCTTTAGACACCAATTCTGAGCTCTGTAAACATGAACTCGTAATAATTGTAAGCACAGTCCCGTGAAAACGCCACCGGAAGTACCCGTACTTGTAAACATTACCAGTATTTTCGTCATTTCACAGCTTTCCACTGGAAACCTCCGTGATTGAATTCGACAGTAAATGTAGTAAGAATCTATTTACGTGTACTTGAGATGTTTATTACACGTTTTTAATCATTTCTGGGAACTCTCATTGTGTATTTTAATAGTTTTACCACAATTAGACAGTTTGCTTAGAACTGTTTCCTGGAACCGCCACCATTTTAACTGATTCACACAAAAAACACGCCAAAGCAAATCCTGCTAAATTGTAAACATATACACTATTCTCCTCATTCCAAGGCTTTAGACACCAATTCTGAGCTCTGTAAACATGAACTCGTAATAATTGAAAGTACAGTCCCGTGAAAACGCCACCAGAAGTACCCGTACTTGTAAACATTACCAGTATTTTCGTCATTTCACAGCTTTCCACTGGAAACCTCCGTGATTGAATTCGACAGTAAATGTAGTAAGAATCTATTTACGTTACTTGAAATGTTTATTACACGTTCTTAATCATTTCTGGGAACTCTCATTGTGTATTTTAACAGTTTTAACACAATTAGACAGTTTGCTTAGAAGTGTTTAATGGAACCGCCACCATTTTAACTGATTCACACAAAAAAAAACGCCAAAGCCAATCCTCCTAAATTCTAAACATAAAAATTATTCTCGTTATTCCAAGGCTTTAGACACCAATTCTGAGCTCTGTAAACATGAACTCGTAATAATTGTAAGCACAGTCCCGTGAAAACGCCACCGGAAGTACCCGTACTTGTAAACATTACCAGTATTTTCGACATTTCACAGCTTTCCACTGGAAACTTCCGTGATTGAATTCATCAGGAAATGCAGTAAGAATCTATTTACGTGTACTTGAGGTGTTTATTAAACGTTCTTAATCATTTCTGGGAACTCTCATTGTGTATTTTAACAGTTTTACCACAGTTAGACAGTTTGCTTAGAACTGTTTACTATAACCGCCACCATTTTAACTGATTCACACAAAAAAAATGCCAAAGCCAAATCTCCTTAATTCTAAACATAAAAACTATTCTCGTTATTCCAAGGCTTGAGACACCAATTCTGGGCTCTGTAAACATGAACTCTTAATAACTGAAAGCACAGTCCCGTGAAAATGCCACCCGAAGTACCCGGTCTTGTAAACATTACCAGTATTTTCATCATTTCACAGCTTTCCACTGGAAACCTCCGTGATTGAATTCGTCAGTAAATGTAGTAAGAATCTATTTACGTGTACTTGAGGTGTTTATTAAACGTTCTTAATCATTTCTGGGAACTCTCTTTGTGTATTTTAACAGTTTTACCACAATTAGACAGATTTCTTAGAAGTATTTACTGGAACCGTCACCATTTTAAATGATACACACACAAAAAAGCCAAAGCCAATCCTCCTAAATTGAAAACATAAACGCTATTCTCCTCATTCCAAGGCTTTAGACACCAATTCTGATCTCTGTAAACATGAACACGTAATAATTGTAAGCACAGTCCCGTGAAAACGCCACCAGAAGTACCCGTACTTGTAAACATTACCAGTATTTTCGTCATTTCACAGCTTTCCACTCGAAACCTCCGTGATTGAATTCGACATTAAATGTAGTAAGAATCTATTTACGTGTACTTGAAATGTTTCTTACACGTTCTTAATCACTTCTGGGTACTTTCATTATGTATTTTAATAGTTTTACCACAATTAGACAGTTTGCTTAGAACTGTTTACTGGAACCGCCACCATTTTAACTGATTCACACAAAAAAAACGCCAAAGCCAATCCTGCTAAATTGTAAACATATACACTATTCTCCTCATTCCAAGGCTTTAGACACCAATTCTGAGCTCTGTAAACATGAACTCGTAATAATTGAAAGTACAGTCCCGTGAAAACGCCACCCGAAGTACCCGGACTTGTAAACATTACCAGTATTTTCGTCATTTCACAGCTTTCCACTGGAAACCTCCGTGATTGAATTCGACAGTAAATGTAGTAAGAATCTATTTACGTGTACTTGAGGTGTTTATTAAACGTTCTTAATCATTTCTGGGAAATATCATTGTGTATTTTAACAGTTTTACCACAATTAGACAGTTTGCTTAGAAGTATTTCCTGGAACCGTCACCATTTTAAATGATACACACACAAAAAAGCCGAAGCCAATCCTCCTAAATTGTAAACATAAACGCAATTCTCCTCATTCCAAGGCTTTAGACACCAATTCTGATCTCTGTAAACATGAACTCGTAATAATTGTAAGCACAGTCCCGTGAAAACGCCACCAGAAGTACCCGTACTTGTAAACATTACCAGTATTTTCGTCATTTCACAGCTTTCCACTGGAAACCTCCGTGATTGAATTCGACAGTAAATGTAGTAAGAATCTATTTACGTTACTTGAAATGTTTATTACACGTTCTTAATCATTTCTGGGAACTCTCATTGTGTATTTTAACAGTTTTAACACAATTAGACAGTTTGCTTAGAAGTGTTTAATGGAACCGCCACCATTTTAACTGATTCACACAAAAAAAACGCCAAAGCCAATCCTCCTAAATTCTAAACATAAAAATTATTCTCGTTATTCCAAGGCTTTAGACACCAATTCTGAGCTCTGTAAACATGAACTCGTAATAATTGTAAGCACAGTCCCGTGAAAACGCCACGGGAAGTACCCGTACTTGTAAACATTACCAGTATTTTCGACATTTCACAGCTTTCCACTGGAAACTTCCGTGATTGAATTCGTCAGTAAATGCAGTAAGAATCTATTTACGTGTACTTGAGGTGTTTATTAAACGTTCTTAATCATTTCTGGGAACTCTCATTGTGTATTTTAACAGTTTTACCACAATTAGACAGTTTGCTTAGACCTGTTTACTGGAACCGCCACCATTTTAACTGATTCACACAAAAAAAACGCCAAAGCCAATCCTCCTAAATTGTAAACATATAAACTATTCTCGTGATTCCAAGGCTTTAGACACCAATTCTGAGCTCTGTAAACATGAACTCTTAATTATTGAAAGCACAGTCCCGTGAAAACGACACCCGAAGTACCCGGACTTGTAAACATTACCAGTATTTTCGTCATTTCACAGCTTTCCACTCGAAACCTCCGTGATTGAATTCGACAGTAAATGTAGTAAGAATCTATTTACGTGTACTTGAGATGTTTATTACACATTTTTAATCATTTCTGGGAACTCTCATTGTGTATTTTAATAGTTTTACCACAATTAGACAGTTTGCTTAGAACTGTTTACTGGAACCGCCACCATTTTAACTGATTCACACAAAAAAACGCCAAAGCCAAATCTCCTTAATTCTAAACATAAAAACTATTTTCGTTATTCCAAGGCTTGAGACACCAATTCTGGGCTCTGTAAACATGAACTCTTAATAACTGAAAGCACAGTCCCGTGAAAATGCCACCCGAAGTACCCGGTCTTGTAAACATTACCAGTATTTTCATCATTTCACAGCTTTCCCCTGGAAACCTCCGTGATTGAATTCGTCAGTAAATGTAGTAAGAAACTATTTACGTGTACTTGAGGTGTTTATTAAACGTTCTTAATCATTTCTGGGAACTCTCTTTGTGTATTTTAACAGTTTTACCACAATTAGACAGATTTCTTAGAAGTATTTACTGGAACCGTCACCATTTTAAATGATACACACACAAAAAAGCCGAAGCCAATCCTCCTAAATTGTAAACATAAACGCTATTCTCCTCATTCCAAGGCTTTAGACACCAATTCTGATCTCTGTAAACATGAACACGTAATAATTGTAAGCACAGTCCCGTGAAAACGCCACCAGAAGTACCCGTACTTGTAAACATTACCAGTATTTTCGTCATTTCACAGCTTTCCACTCGAAACCTCCGTGATTGAATTCGACAGTAAATGTAGTAAGAATCTATTTACGTGTACTTGAAATGTTTCTTACACGTTCTTAATCACTTCTGGGTACTTTCATTGTGTATTTTAACAGTTTTACCACAATTGGACAGTTTGCTTAGAAGTATTTACTGGAACCGACACCATTTTAACTGATTCACACAAAAAACACGCCAAAGCCAATCCTCCTAAATTGTAAACATATACACTATTCTCCTCATTCCAAGGCTTTAGACACCAATTCTGAGCTCTGTAAACATGAACTTGTAATAATTGAAA